>NC_026145.1:13339878-13469059 GCF_000512975.1 Sesamum indicum | reverse complement strand
TTTCAATGGTTGAATTAATATTTGAGCAAAAAATTTACGGGATCTCTTTAATTTTTGGGTCGAACCTAAGTTCTTAATGCATCAATATTACTAAGTATAGATAATAGGGGTGGACAAAATAGACGGTTAACATATATATATGATTTATTAAAAATTATAGAAAGAAATCTCAATACAGAGACACACTCTATGTATATAAACATGTGCGACTGTTGATCTTGTCGTGTGTGAAAAGACTAAAATGCTCTTAAACGAATTACCAAACTAACATAGCACAGGACGATAGTAAACTTTGTATCTTCTAACAGGAGGAGGTTGACACAGGAGAAATAGCAAAATTGCCAACACCAGAGCCACCACAAACCCTAGTAGGGCTGTCGAGTCGTCGTCGGAATCGCAGCACACCGCCTTCCCCATTGCTTCTCCTCCGGCTTTCTCTCCTCCTCAAGTCACATAGGCATATGTAGAAAAATTGAACATAATATTCATGTATGAATATGATGATATGAACAAGAGAAGAAATGGAGAAAGCACGCTTGTGGAAAAGATTTTACGCGGGTTGACTTGAGACTTGAGAGTACGAGGGTAGACCTGAGTCGTATTATGATATTACCAAGAAGTTGGTACGAGGACGAAAATGGGCTGGTGGAAAATTAGTACCATGCTTCTGTCCAACATGCAAAGCGACTTCTAACCAAACATTGACTTGAAATCTCGAAAAGTCTTGTATTTTACGTCCCCACAACTACAATTTATTCTCTTTGCAGTTTTGGTTATATTATTTTTGGATTCACAATTTTGTATTTCATAACTCTAAAAGATTTATAATTTTAATCTCATGTTTTAATTTCGGTTAAATCTCTAATGAAAATGATACATGCACGGCACAAGCTCTGTTAAGTTTTAAAGGGAATTAAGATTGTTTCCGTTATAAATTTAACGAAATTAAAATTTGGGGTTAAACTTGTCATTTTTTGGAGTTATGCAGTGTGAGTGATTTCGATGCACTATAAATTTTTTATTGAAAAATTAGGTGGGATAAAAAAGGAAGCTTTTTGAGGCTCGGAGTTACGTTCTTCTCTTTCGTACTCCTAATTCATTTATAAAACCTATAATTGTGCGCATAGGCAACCCAACTACCACAGAATTTTCTTCTTGTTTCTCGTGATCCCTTCAACACACTAGTTGAGTTCAGTCTTCACAAAATCAAGAATTATAAATCGGGCACTGACTTTTAATAATATATTTAAATAAATTGACGAGCTCTACGTCTTCACTCCAGTCTTCACTCCAATGGACTAACCTATTAGCATGTGAGACAGATGCAACCATCCCAATACACGTTCACATAATGTGGCAAATTATACAATTCTTATGTCAGACCATCATATTGGTGGTAAGAGGTCAGTGATGATAACAACTATGTATAATAACTAATGGGAATAGCTCAATTTCATCCTGGAAGAATTCAAGGCCGGCCCTTAGCATTTTTAGCCCAAAAATGGATTGTGGTGAATGGGCCGGGCCAAGAAACCCCAAAATCTAAGAAATTTTCTTAGAATGATTCAATATTTGAGGTAATGAATTCGACTCCCATCAAACATATGATTATTTATCTCACTTTATATTAGTATTTATCTTATATTAGTTTTAGTAATATTGATGTATTACTCAGTTAATCGAAATGTTGATATAATCATACCTTTGATTACCACTTCAAAAAAATAAAAGAATTCTTCCAAAAAAAATTCTTTTCTTCTCTTTTTTTCTTTCTTAAAGAAACATAGCATGACCAACAACTTTTAACCAACCTGCTGTTATTCACAATTAGATCTTCCAACAGAAAGTCGTACTTGTTCGTTCTCCCTCGTTACGGTGCGAGTGAGTGGAGCCCAATAAAACTAGTCCAAATCATAGTACAGTTGACATTGGGTCAGCATTTTAAATTTTCTTAATTCGAATTTTTAAAATGAATTTATAAGATTTAAAAATAAAACAGTACGATCTTATAAGTTCTTTTATAAGAAATATGGACTTATTAATTTATTTTTAAAATATCAACAAATTCTTTTATTTTTATTATATTAATTATAAAAATCAACATTGTTAACATCGTATAAGTTCCACAGTCTTATCTTATTCAAACAACTCATGAATTTATTCATAAAATAAGATCGAGCACTCAATAAATTTTGAAAACATCTTATAAGTATATGAATTTATAAAATATTTTAAATAAATTTAGGCATGCGTCCTTTAAATAACAATTAACTCAAGAAAATCCCAATTCATAAAATTGGAAATATGAACTCAAATTTTCAAAATTTATTTATCTATACCTTACTCATAAAATTACAATAATATTCCTAGAAAATTACTGGCTGAGTTGAAAGTTATGAATTTTATTTTTGCAATAATAACAATATTAAGATGTTGTAAATCAAGTGGATCCATATTTTTCATCCCTATCAACATCAATAATTAATATTTCCGTGTATCACTGCAATGACTGAGGGAATAATGACAAAGGCTGCCAGCAATTAAATTCCATTACATGTCATTTTCTGTTCCCTCTCCAATCATTTAAATCAATTATTCTTTTATTTACTTTTTAGAAAGCCATTTATGCCACTAAAAAGAGAGAGAGAGAGTATTAACCACAAATATTTAGAATTATCACTAATTAAAAAATATTTTTTTTTACTATAATGATTTTATAATTAAAGTAAATATCATCACCAGGTATAATTAAAGATAATAAAATTTTGCATAAAGTTGTTACAAATGTGATTGTCAGTATAAATATATCACTAATTGATAATTTATTCCATAATTCTTAGCATTAATAATTATATTATGATTCCCTCTAAAACAAAATAGTTATATTATAATAAGATCAAAATTATTATAATTTAAGATATATATTTAGTGATAACTTTTAATTATTACTCAATACTTTGCCAATAATAATATCTTTTATCACCGTGTGTGTATATATATGAGAATCAAAAATTAAAATACGGTCAAGATGTTCTATCACACTTATATTGATATTACATCAATATGTAATTGGCGCATATTTCTTTTGATAATTAAAAGATGTAATCATTACCATACATATATTGTAACACCAAGGTGGGATAAAAAAGGGGGCGGTAAATAGTAATTTATTTTTATATTTTATAAAATAAAACAATTTACCTGATACGGGTATTACCCTATTTATCCCAAAAAGATAAAAAAAAAAAAAAAACCCTCATTAGGGGTAAATAGCCTAAAAACTAGCAGGATTCGCACACCAATGCACGGGTTGGGTCTTCGAAGCCCCAACCCGTGCCAGAACCCGAAAAGCCACCCGGTTGAAAAGATGAATTCTCCACTGCACGATAAAAAGCTAGGAACACCTAGATAGTGACATGTGGCTCAGCCAACACTGTACACTTGGGCCTTATAAATACTCCCGATACATATCATTTGAAATAACGTGCATTTATTGCTTTCGACTATAAATCTGCAGATTGCATATTTCTACCTCGATTCGAACTAACTTGAGCGTCAAGGGTCTTAGTCGAGAACAAATCCGACTAGACTAACATACATGTTTTTATCTCAGGACCCATTAACGATGAATACGTGGCTAACTTGGATCAGTCAAGGGAGGTTGCAAATTTCAATTTGAATCATTATCTAAAGAAGTAAATTGATTATTTTTTATAATACAATTAGGTAAATTTAATTTTTTCTAAAATAAATTCACCTTTTAGATAAGCCCTTTTGATCTCATCTAGGAGGATTATACACCTTGTCTGAAATGTTGCATCCTTGGGAGTGAAATCAAACCCCTCTAAACCGAACTTGCAAGGAGTTGAAATCATTTTTTTTCCGGTTCGGGAGGCAATTTTTTCAATCTATGTGGTTTTTTATAAAATTAGAACAGATAATATTTTATGTAACAAAATATTAATCAAATTACAAAACCATATTAATTAGTAAAGGCGAGTTACATAGTCATTGATTTTGATTCTTTTATTAATATTGTAAGGGTTACATTGGTATGTAATTTAAATGTACTAATTTTATAATCTTGAAAAAATATCCTGATTTATAATGGTGATCGAAATCGAAATTACTTAAATATTTTAATAAATAAAAAGAAAAAAGAAGTGTTGTAGTGAGGCTAATGTTGTCCTTGTAGGGAATCTGTTGCTATAAAGAGAGATTTAATTGTGCTATATTCAGGTAAACATCATTAAAATGGACCCACATAGGTTGTCCGTGCATTTGACATGCAGCAGGCACGTGACTGGTTCATATTTCTGAATGTTAAATTAAATATATATAACTTTAATTATGTCCTAATCTTTTAGATCTTTTTCCTAGGAAAAACGCTCACGTTTTTGCCGGGGCTGACCTTAGCGACCCGGATACGACTTCCTTAGTGGTGTTGCAATAATTTCTTCTTCTTCTTTTTTTATTGGAAATAAATTATAAAAAAAATTAGAAAGTTGGGCGAATTTAAAAAATTGATAAGGTGTTATTTATAATTTTTAACTTAAATTAATTGAGTTAAAAAATAGTAATCAATAGTCAATCCGATCTGCAAACTAAAAATCGAACCAAATATCAAAATTTAATAAAAATAGAAATAAAACAACTTATACGAAATTTTCAATTCGATTTTGATGGATACCAGATTTTTAACTCATTTTGATTTTACTTTTCTCCTGAATTACGAAAAGTAATCAAGGTAATTATTCCATAAAAAGCATTAATTTCACAATCACGGGAGTAGGTTTGAGTTAATTATATATAAATGCTACCACATAACAACAAAATTTATAAAGCCAATAATGCCTAATTAAATTTGCGAAGTTGAGACTTTATGAGGTTATATTAATGTTTCGAATCTTATTAATATTTGGGTATTGATATACTGTAATAATAATTATTGATCAATTATACATATTTAATGTTGATCATTAATATATATTAATTATTGATTATTGAAATTTATACCATAACTGTAATCAATTCATTAAAAAAATATTGATTAAATAAATGGTCCAACATACATATTCAATACAAATTCAAATTGAAAATTATTTCCGTACCAATACCAAACAAGTAAATTATACCATAGCTTTGGTGGACTCTTATTGGAAATTCTTATTCCAGTCTAATTTCAAATATTCATATTGGAAATTCAACTAAACTATCTTATTTTCCTTATAAAAAAGATCTTATAATTAATAAAATATTTTAGATCTTATGGGATCTTTGAAAAAAATTAATTTTACCTTATTTTTTTCAAAATATCTTAAACTCTATGTGATTAATATTCCATAAGATAAACACATATTCTTATAAATATTTTATCATTATTTGAAAAATTATATATACCCTTTGAAATTAATGATCGTTTAATAAATACCTTCTCGTGACATCTCATTCTGGGAGGTGTAACTTTTAGGCGGCCGTCAATTTCATGAGGGTATTTGAAATTATGACAAACCTTAAGGGAACCTTTTGTAATTTATCCTTAATTTTATGAGGTCATGAATTCAAATAGCACCAACATCTAATTTTTATCTATATTAATAATAGTTGTTGTTGATTAAAAATTATTAGTAATTGTTAACAATTAATATGCTAATTATTATAATTGTTAAATGATCGAGTTTCATAATAAAATAATATGTATAATATATAGGTTCACTTAAAATAAATAAATATAGATTAATATGTATTAATTTTCCTTAAAAAAAAAGAGAATTTAAATTATTATACAAATTGTATCAACAACTAATTTAGTTGGCGAAATTAAAAGCATATGACTTCAAATCCCACCACGTCTTCATATCTTGTAAGGTGTAGGTAACTGATCATTTATACACATTTTTTTTTCTTTCTAATAGTGCTTGAATCTTCAGGTTATGAATAATTCAATAATGTATACCTACAATTTGAAATTAAAAATAGCATTTAATATTTACTTTATTATTTAAAAAAATAAAATAAAATGGACTCTCCGATTTACCATGAGTTTTAATTCAAATGACATGGAATCATGATTGATATAATTATTAAAAATTAATTTTTAATATTGTAGAACTTATTAGAAAAGGACTATATATATATATAAAAATATATCCTCATGGTTCAATCATTAATATTAATGAATTAGACCATTATACGACATCATTAAGCTACATAATTATTAATTATTGGTCCTAACGAACATGATGTGATCATTATCATATAAAAATAAAATTTCATGTCAATACTAACTTTTTGTTTCTAAAAATTTGCAAAACTTAGAGAACATTCTTATTATTTCAATCGGGGAAAATTGCATAATACCCAATCAATTTACTTACAAAAAATTAAAAAAAAAAAAAAAAGTTGTGGCCCCTTTTAATTCAATAAATCAATGGTACTATATCTAGTTGAAAGTACTTGAAGCTAGGCTGCCATGACTACTTAGAATGATTAACCTTTCTTTTTTTTTTTTTTTTTAATAAATCTTTTGGTAATAAGAATCTGTTCATCAAAGTGGATTCATATTGATGGTCTCATCAATATTACCACGTGCTAAACTAGGACCACGCACACAGGGTAATTAGTATGGCTGGATTCTTTGATTTTTCTTTGTTTTTTTTTTTTTTTTTAGTTTACAAAAGAATAATTATTTTAAGGAATAAAGTAATAGATAACAATTTTAATAAAATAGCATGGTTGACATACTCGATGTGTGTGCTTACATTCTTAAAATAAGCTATGAAGTGAAAAGATAAATAACATTTATAAATAAATAGAAAATATAAACACTTTAAATAACGAGTAATGTGAGAGGAAAAAAATGAAATTATGAAATAACATGAGAGAAGATACAAAAAAAAATTAGAATGAAATAAAAAATTTATATGGCTACTACGTACTTCTCTAAATAGGAGTAATTTAATCGATTCATTCAAAAAATATGTTGATGTAGTTATTAATGTGCTGGTACTTATAATCATAAGGTGAAAATGAGGGAGGGTGACTAAGAAACAAGCAATAAAGTTTTGGAAGGAAATTTTTTGAATTTATGAGAAAAAAAATATTGAAATGATTTCAAATAATTTAATATTAAAAAAAAATTGAAATTCATAAACATTTCACAAAGTATGGTTTGAAAAAAAATGAATTTATTTGAAAGAATGAAAGGAAAACAGAAAAGATTCATGACAAAAAAATAAAAATAAAAAGCTAAGTTGTAATTTTAATATTATTACTAGTTATATATATCTACTTTATCTCGATCAAAATTAATTATATTTTACCTTTATGAAAGTATTTGAGATATTAGGAGTAAAATTTAATGTAATTGAGTTAAAAAGATAAGCACATATATCATTAACTAGTGCAAAATAGGACACTCTTGTAACTTCTCTTGAGTTAAAAGACAAGCAAATAATAAAGTATAAATAAAATTATAAGTTAAACAGTAATGAAAATTGAAAATATGTGAAAATAGTGAAAAGTGAAGAAAAAAGATGAAATTGGAGTGATTGAGAAAGTAGTTCAATATTTAAAATAAGCCGTAAAAGTTGGCAAGTAGAAGTTGTAAATCAATGACACAATTTCAACTTATTTTTAACAATAATCGAGAAATGTTTATTTTTTCTTATTTTTTTTAAAGTTGTTGCAAATACTAAAAAGTATAAGTATAGTTATAGTAAAAATTGGTGTGTCCCAAAAATAACAATAAAAAGTTGAAAAAAGTTAAAATTAAAAACTAATAAGTATTTGTAATTTTTTCAATAAACTATAAAATTTAAAATAAATTAATTTAATTTAAGCAACTAAAAAAGAAGCTTTGAAAAGAAAAAAACATCTTTCCAACCTTTTCTTTTTCTAACTATTTCAAGCATATGGGCTGGGATCGTACAACAACTAATATATCGGATCCCATGTGAACTCCGAAGGTATTATCTAATATAAGTAAACCTTAAAAAGTTCTGTTGCTGCATTCAAAGAAAAAGAAAAAAGAAAACCATTTCAAACGCCTCTCAAGTCATTTCCACCTTTTCTTTGAACAATATGAATATGAATCCATTCCAAAATTTCAAACAGAGAAAAAAGGGAAAATTCTTTTCTTTTAAACTCAGCTTCCCTTTCTAGAATCCTGCAATAAAAAGACTCAAACTTTTGTTCCTGCCATATTTATATTTGCTGTGCTTGCTCAGTCACACACACATACACACAGAATGTGTGTTCTTGTGTGTGTACAGAGGCAGAGGGTGTATTTGTGGAGCACTGGAGTCATTTTTTTTACCTGAATAAATAGTTTAACCAGAGCTCAAATTTCAAACGCAAACACAGACATCTACCCACACTTGACACTGCTGAGAGCAATTAATGCTGAGTCAGAGACTAACATAATACAATTGGTTCTTCCTCTGTTTCTTTATTAGTTTTTTGTCTCTGCTGTGTGCTGGTGCTGTTGCTGGTTGGTTTTCTTACTCACTCAATTGACTTCTCTTTCTTTCTCTTTTCCGTCTTTTGATTTTTCTTGAAAATTAATGAGAACACAGTACTAGTATAAGTTTCTTTGCTGATCCCAGTTTGCATCAGTAAAGCACGCACCAGAAACACACACACTTTCGTGGGTAAGCAATAAATGCGGAGTGGTGTTCTGGGCTGGTCCTTACAATTGAAACAAGATTCTTTTCTTTTTTCTTTTTCTTTTTTCCAGATTATGTTTGCATTTTCAGATGAAATGGGCAGCTGAGATTCCAGATAAGTAATCTCGGTAGTCTTGGTTATGGGGTGTGTTCTTGGGAAAAGGGCCACCGGGAAAAGAGAAGCTCGCCGGAAGCACAAAAATGATGAACGGCGGGGTTCAGAATCGGCCACCGCGACGGTGCAGGACGGGGGCGTGGTGGGCCGTGGAGAAGAGAAGAAGATCGAAGAGGCTCCGGTTGAAATGGTAGCGACGGCGCCAGCTCCAGCGGCAGCTGTAGTGGCTCTGCCGGAGTTTCGGCTGAAAAGGGGCGTCTCCGCCGGTGGTGAGGGGTGGCCCTCGTGGCTAAACGACGTTGCTGGCCACGCCATAAAGGACTGGAAACCCCGCCGTGCCAACACCTTCGAGAAGCTTGAGAAGGTAATCGCCGTCGATTCTTGAAGCTATGTGTGCACGCTTTGTTTAGCGTTAATGTCAGTGGAAAAGGGACCTTTGTTGATTAGGAAGAAGGTACAATACTGGGAAGCATGTGTTTCGTATGCTTTACACCGACATCGGGGTGAGGGGGAGTAATGGAAGCAGTATGAAGTACTATCAATTTCTCTGACTTAGGTACAATACTTTTATGCGGAGGTGGTTCTTGGCAAGACACATAGGATTTTATTTTTCCTTCTAAATATTTAGGCGTGTGAAGCCATTCTTGCCTCATTATATATACTGCATAGCTTTAGCTATCCTTTTATATTGATCTAGTACATTTATACGTTGCCTATGGCCAAAAGTATGAAAACAAAGTCGGTCACCGACGAATTCTAGTTGTAATGCAGTACGGTCTGCCTATGAATTATACTGAATTTTGAGGATATGGTTTTGTGTAATTGTGCAGATTGGGCAAGGGACATATAGCAATGTGTATAAAGCCAGGGACTTGATCACAGGGAAGGTAGTGGCCTTGAAGAAAGTAAGGTTTGATAACTTGGAGCCGGAGACGGTGAGGTTCATGGCGAGAGAAATACTCGTGTTGAGAAGGCTGGATCATCCCAATGTAATTAAGCTTGAAGGTCTGGTTATATCCCGGATGTCGACCAGTCTTTACCTCGTTTTCGAGTATATGGAGCACGATCTTGCTGGCCTTGCTGCTGTCCAAAGTGTCAAGTTTACTGAGCCCCAGGTGAGTAAGTTACAAGGATGAAAAAGAATCCGTTTCTATCTACTGTAACTTTCATATGTTTTAATGGGTTTAATCTCTACTCAATGTTCGAATGATTGGCTATTTTCACATGCTTGTTTTACTGTTTAACTGGATGTTTATGGATCTATTGTGTGTTGTCTGGTTGGAATTTTGGAACAATTTATCTTGTATTTATTTAGTAATGTTGGATATTGTCAAATTTTCTATGACAAGGGATCTATATGGATATCTTTCATGTTTTTGTGGACCTTTTTGACTTCTATCTGAGGCACAGGTCTAGTTACAGATGAAGGATCTTTCCTTCTGTTTCTGATGTAAATGAGGCATTTGGATTATGTATTGTCTTCTTTGTCTGCTATGTCTGCATCATGTGCTTTTTGGATTCTACTGACAGACTTTTCTTGGTCCACTGGTCCCGAACGTTGGAGGTTGGGTATCACAGGACTGTTTTCAAGTGGTCATTAGAGTGTCCATAGGGGATATGAAAAACAATGTGATTGAACCAAATTGTAAATTACCACTTCCATCTTAGACAGTTAATAACATGCTAATTCCCTATCTAGAAGGAAAACCAGATGAGTGCTCCATCTAAATGGATTGTGCTATCAAATTGTTTGTTTCGAATCTCGCTTGGCAATGTCTTGTTTAAGTGAGAATTGTAGCCTGAAGTTCATTTCTCTATCCGTTACTTTCACCTCTGAAAATAGGTGCCTTGTTACATTTTAAGTTCATTATGCTAGTCTTTTGTGGAGTATAGGCAACACAAAATCCTGCAAACTGTTAAAACTAGGTCATGCTTGAGATCTTGGGTTCACAAATCCCTCGTTGTTTAATGATCTATTACAACATTACTTGTACATTTACCACTATAGAATCACTATTGGGAAGCTCTTCTGGTCCTGGATCTTTTATTGTCTAATTTTTAGGATTCAATCATTTCAGTTTTCTTCCCCTCTGTTTTTCTGCTTACAGACCAAAGTCTATGCAGTTTGCATTGCATAAACCAGTTTTGCCCAATTCAAGATAAAAACCTGACTAAAAACAAGAACAAAGGTTATTTCCATAGTCCGAAGCAGCTGAATTCAGAATTTTTTTTAATTCCATATTTTCTCAAATTCGAGGAGAAGATGAAAACAAGTTGCAGTGTAATCATTCAGACACATTTTGAAGTCGTGAATAGATATTCTGGACCAATTTCTTGCAAAGGAGAACAAACATAAAATAGAAGAGATTGTTCAAACTCTAGTGATGTTCTCTGGACTTGAACGAGTCCAAAATATGGATTACTTAATATACAAAATTTATGTAAAGCAGAACTCAAATACCTAAGTTTTTCCCGTAGGACAAGACTCCACTAATCAGTGAGTGTTCTGAATGACAAAACTCAAATGACATGTAATGGCACTCATATGATTCAATATAGCATAATCAGTTCTCAGATGTACCAAACAACTATTTCATCTGTTTGACTAGCTTTCTTCTGGCTGCTTCGGCTCTTTGTGATTCTGATTTCATGTGCCATGTATCGAGATTGTAATTTTCATTCGATAACACTGTTAGGAAATTCACAGGTATTTATCAAGTCATTGTGTCTTCTGTGATAGAGACATGAATTTCTTTGATTAGTGTGAATGTTAAGCAGCTCAAAAGCTATTAGACAATGTGTTAGTTGTATATTTCTGACTTTCTACAACACACATAACTCCTCCAGATGCTGAGATTTGTTGACTTAACATCTTAAATACGGCACTATTTAATTTCTTTTTGCAAAATAACTGGGTAAAATTATCTGATTTTGTTGATCACCCTGTCTTGCTATATCCATGTAGTATTAGCACAGTTGATGACTTGCCATTGATGTTTCCTTGCTGTAGGTCAAATGCTATATGAAACAATTGCTTTCAGGTCTGGAGCACTGCCACAACAATGGTGTCCTACATCGTGATATTAAGTGCTCTAATCTGCTCATTGACAGTGAAGGAATCTTAAGAATAGCTGATTTTGGTCTAGCTTCCTTTTTTGACCCCGAGCGTAAGAGACCAATGACAAGTCGTGTTATCACCCTTTGGTACCGTCCTCCTGAACTTTTGCTTGGGGCCACTTATTATGGTGTTGGTGTTGATCTATGGAGTGCTGGCTGTATTCTGGCAGAATTGCTTGCTGGGAAGCCTATATTGCGGGGACGAACGGAGGTACTATGATTTTTGTCTTCTTGATGACTACTTATTATCTTACTGTAGATGCTATGAAACACTCAAATAAGGTGCTTGAACTTCTTCAGTAGTTTGATGTTTTTGCTTGAACTGGAGACATTT
This sequence comes from Sesamum indicum, assembly GCF_000512975.1. Classification (NCBI taxonomy): domain Eukaryota; kingdom Viridiplantae; phylum Streptophyta; class Magnoliopsida; order Lamiales; family Pedaliaceae; genus Sesamum; species Sesamum indicum. The sequence continues at coordinate 13,456,827 of NC_026145.1, read as the reverse complement.
GTTTTGCATCCATTATATCCACACACCCTTAGATTTGCCCTAATTATCAATACATTCTTGTTGGATTAAAATTTACAAGTATGCCACCTGAGATTTGTAAAACCTTACAATGCATGAAGGAGAAGTGCTTATACAAAAAATATCCCAAAGTTTCCGAGCAAAAAAACAATTCTTTGAAAATACAAGAAGGCATTTAGTGAAATATCATGAATTGGCACTTAAACATAGATCATGAGACTATTGATCGCTGAAACAATTTCATCCAAAGGACATTTAGTCGGTCTAACAGTCAGAATTTGGTGACGGGTACTTTTGACATATTACATGTTAAAAATTCACCAAAACTCTACTAGATGCAGTTTCATGTAATGCGAACAAATCTCACATGGGTTAGTGTTAATTTCCAATCTAATAGGGATATGTTTATAATTAAGGCAAACATCAAGGAGTGATTTACCCTTTGTGCTTACAATTTGGTCGTTCTACTTAAATTACTTAATTCTATGGATATTGGTCTAACTCCCAGTTTTACATACTTATTTTTCCCCATAGGTTGAGCAACTGCACAAGATATTCAAATTATGTGGTTCTCCAACTGAGGAGTACTGGAAGAAATCCAGATTGCCAAATGCTACTCTTTATAAACCGCAGCAGCCTTATAAATGTTGCATAGCAGAGACATTTAAGGATTTTCCGCCATCTGCTCTTGCTCTCATAGAAACTCTTCTTGCCATTGATCCTGACGCACGCGGCACTGCCACTGCAGCATTAAATAGTGAAGTAAGTAATCTTTGCATCTGTATAAAAAGCTGAATTCTAAATAAAAACTTGGGATAATTGCACTGACACCCCCGGAGGTCTGGATTATTTACACGACTTCCCTTGATTCAGAAAGTTTCACCGTGACTTCTCCAGTCATGTTTTACATTACACGTTACCCCCCCAAGATACTGTGGTGGAACAAAACTGTAGTGTGTTTCGATTTATATGCTTGTGATTGAAGGCTTATTATGATTTATTATTGCAGAACTTATCCTCAAGAGAAACTCTTTATTCTTGCTTTTTAAGCTGTATATTATATCAAATTTGCTTCATAGAACTGTATTGATCAGGCTTTTGCCTCTCTTTGATTAAGCGTAGGCAGTATGTTGCATGCTCTAATTGGTGTATTTATGTGTTTTCTGGTGCATTTTCATGGTGAGGGATCGGATATTTTTATTATCTGTGTATAGAGTATTCACAATTACAGTTAAACTTTTTATATGAAAAGTGACATTTTGTGTATGACCAGTTTTTTACCACTGAACCATATGCCTGTGAGCCATCAAGCTTACCTAAATTCCCTCCAAGCAAGGAAATGGACATAAAATTGAGAGGTGAAGAAGCCAGAAGGTAATTTTACTTCCTCCATTTTCACATACCCACTGTTTACTAAATCTTAATCATGTCCTCATATCTAGTCTGCCGTGTAGGCAACGAGGTTTAGGTGCAAAACCTCACGCCATAGATGGAAATAGACGAGTGAGAGCCCGTGACAAATTCAGCCGTGCAGTTCCGGCTCCAGAAGCAAATGCAGAGCTCCAGACCAACTTAGACGTACGTGAAACAATTTTTTTGTTCTTTATTTCTTTCGTTTTTCAGAATAATTCCCTGACATGAGCTGTGCATCATGTTGCTCCATCGAGAAAGAAAAGTTGAACGAAATACTTGATAATTTAACTTTTGGAGGAAAGATGTGTTGATTAGAAAGTTATTGTGTTAAAAATGGTGGTGCTAAAGTGGGTTTGCCTTACTTTGCATTTTGTTTAGGGATAATTACATTAACACTCCCGAGATTTGAGCATATTACAAAAAATGTCTGCTAGTTTTGCACAATTCCACTAACACCTTCCAAAGTTATATTTTACATTACAGATTCTTCCCTGGACATCACTTCTTCAGGGTGAATCTGCAATATAAAATTCGATTGCGGGTGATGATATGTAACTTTTTTAAAATTAAAGGTCTTTTTTCCCCCTTAATGTGCCTGAACTTCAAGGAGGAAGAATTTGGTCTCATGTGCTTGTCTTTCATGCATAGGCAACACTTTTCTTGTGTTCACTTATAAGATAAATAGATCTTTCCATCTTTGCTTCCACATTACCATAATCCTCTGACATTATGTTTTCAGAGATTGAGAATCATGTCGGACGCTAAAGCCAAAAGCAAGAGCGACAAATTCCCACCACCGCATCAGGATGCAGCCGTCGGCCACCCTCTCGATGCATCTCAAAACGGCCCCGTGTCGTTTGATGCAGCCGATGCTTCATTCACCGCCTCAATCTTCGACCCAAAGGCTTCACGGTCCCTTCGAACCACCACGCCAAAAAATGGATCATCAAGGAGGAAAAACTCAAAAGATGAGCCCCAAAGGGCTCCGACCCGGAGCTTCATCAATGCATTCCATCCATCGTCTGCTGGTTGGGATTTCAGGTTCGGCCGCAGACGAACCATATCAGAGAATTTCAGCGAACGAAGGTAGGAACATGAGGTGTAGACAAATTTTGACACTTCGGGTGTTTTTGGCATCAAAAGTTGTATTGAAGGTAATTTGTTTGATTCTCAACTCTGTATCATAATTGGTGTTTTGTGTATAATGAAGAAAAACATAGCATATTTTTTCAGAAACTGGTGGAGAATGGTTTGTAGTTGGACAACTGAACTCCCAACTTTTCTGTACAGTTGAGGGGCTCCTGCCTCATGAGGATTCATTTTTACTATACCTCTGTTCCTCACTACCTTCACTTTGCTTGGAAAGGGAATCTTCTTTTTTTCCCCTTTAATTATTTTAAAGAAATGCGATGAAATTAGAGTTGAAAAATAAATCAAATTATGTAAAACCCGATTCAAGATATGACTCGTCAATGGCAATAATTAAAATTGAATATAGATTTTCGTTCGATATAAACTTTTAAATTCTGTTTGATTTTTGATTTGTTAATAAGAAAAAATAAAATAAAATACGATTGAAAACATTAGATATTCAAACTCAGACTTGTGTTTGGCTCAACTAAAATTTGTTCGAGCTCTTGATTTTTAATCAAATAAAGCTTAAATGCATTTTTTGAAGTTCAATCAAAATTTAATTAAGTCTGAACAACTTGTTCTTTTACATACACTCATGATTTTTATAGTTATTTTTTCATTAATGTAAAGAAAACTGTTTTTTTTTTTTAATATTTTTCATTTTTCTTTTCTGTTAATTAATTGTTTAGGAGCCTCATGGCTCACTATCATAATCAATACAAACTGAAGGGTGCATCCTTAATTAATGGTCCTTTGATTTCTAGTTGTGTTGCTGTAAGTTTGTGCAAACCAAAACGATTATAAGGATATGTTTGTAATTGTTTAAAATAAATGTTTATCTATTTATTGTAGAAATGTAGAAAATAAATTGAAAAGATATTTTTTTTATTTACTTTTCAGCTCTTAAACTGCTTAAATTAAATTGATTTAAATCAAAAATTATAAATGACTTTTTATCGACTCGTATAATTTATTAATAAAATTATAAACATTAATTTTTTTTACCATACACTCCAACCGCAATTATTATTATTATTTTTTTTTCAAATTTCAACTTTTGTTTTCCCAAATTTTTGCTATTACTCACCATTTTTTCTATAACTTATATACACTACAAAAGTAAGCTATAACAGTAAGTGAATTAATACATTATTTATTAATTCTAGATCTGAATTTTGAATTTAGTGAGAATATAAATTTAAAAAAATATTGGACAAATAGTATTTAGTAGATGTTCTCCATATTGGTATTTCCTTTTAAATCTTTATCATAATATAAAATCATTTTAACTATTATTGTTCAAGAAAAGTGAAACCAGACTAATGGATAAAATATAAACAACACAAGGCAAAATTATGAATTATTTTTATTAAACAATCGAATAATTGATCATAATCTTCATTTTTCAAGGAAATAAGTAATTTAGTATTATTTTCTAGCCAAACAAGTGATTAAGTTCCTAAAAGTAACTAAATTATATTAGTGTATTAAAGAATTAAACTGATTATTTTAGAGTAAAATTGAACTATTATTCATTCCAAGAAGTAATTTCCACTCCCATCTCAAGTTTTAATAGATAATTAACAATTGAAAAAATCATTAAAATGCAGTAAATATATAACTCATATAAACAAAAAATAGAACAAGAAAAAATTATGAATATATTTCTTTTCTTCTTTTTAATTTTTTTAATCTTTTCTATTTTCTTTATACTTCTTCCTTTTCCCTTTTCCTCCGCATTGCCGCCCACATTCCAGGGTTATCGTCGATCAAAATCAATCGATAAAAGCTCATTTGCGCTCAATTTCTTAAATCAAATAAACTTAAACAAGAACTTTCATTCAATAAACTTTTAAATACGATCCGAGCTCAAATCTATCATGGAGAAGAACAATAAAATACGCTTGTAAGTACAAAACTACTCAAGCTTAGTTGATATCGGATTCATTAAAGTTCGTTTGAACTCAGCTTGATCGATAATCAAACTAAGCTCAAACACAATTTTCAAACTCAACAATAATTCAAACAAAGTTGAATAATGATGTTTGTAGCCGGACCCACTTGATCTACATTCCTATGCTCAACCCTTCCAATCAACCTAATACAAGAATATAGAATTATCTCTTTGTATTTTCACAAAACATACAAATCAGTGTATCTTCTCTCTTTTCTTTCTACACTAATAAACAATACCATCTTCAACTCGACAGAAACTCACCCCCGGTTGCCCAGCTAATGAAAAGAGCCATAGTATGAGCTTTTTAATCTAAAGAAAACTAAACAAGGAAGGGACTCGACGTACACATTTGATGAGCTGCTCCGGTTTTACCATATCAGCTGCCAAAAGACTCAATTAACTGGCTTTAGTTCGACACCAGAACCGTGGATTGGAGAAAAGCAAGTCGATTTCTGGTTAGTGTCAATTTCTCTTCTGCTTCTGCTGCTTTTTCTCGAACCCCACGGACAATATCCTCAGGAGCTTTCTCCACAAACTGTACTTAGTTAAATGGAAATCATTAGACTGTTGTGTCATGAAACACAGACAAGAACTTATGGAAAAGAAAGGTTCTGATGTTTACATGCATTAAAAGTCTTAACGACCAAAGGATTCATAGGAGGGCTATAGATTCAGATTAGATGGTGTTTGGATGAGCTTATAAGTTATAAGCTGTTTACAACATGTAATAACATGTTTTAAAGCTTATAAAATGTTGAAAGTATTCCATAAATTGTTTAAGGAATGAGCTTATAAGATCTAAAAATAAGATATTTAGAGCTTATAAACCCCTTTACAAAAAGTAAAGATTTCCCAACTTATCATTAAGATCTTATAAGTTCCTTCAATTCTGGATATTCTGATTACAAAGTTGTCATTACTAACATCTTATAAGTTTGATGGTTATTTTCTCCACGCACTTTAAATGCTCATTTAAGATTTAACAACTTATAAGCTCAAAAAACATCTTAGACAAACAACCTCCAAGTCCTCGCACTGCATTTAGTAGGAAAGAAGCAATACAAAGGCTCTTTATATTTGGCTCTTTACCAGATTGCAATCTCTAGCTTAGCTTATTATTCTGTCAAGTTTAACGAGGTGGACATGGTTTTGCTTGTTTTCTGTCTTATATATTGTGTACAAAAGTGAAGAAGAAACCTTGACTCTACAAGTGCATGTGTTGTGATTCATTTTAACACATAAGCATGCTAGCTTTCAGTAATGCACATGTCCCTAGGCAAATTGCCTTGCTTATGATCTGAAAGAAAAATAAAAGGATCAATAATCTGATCACCACTTACGCTGGGAGAATTTAAACGAGCCATGAGTCCATCATATTCGGTTTGCATTTTAGCAAGACGCTTTGTTAGGCGCTGCACTTCAGCAGAAATATCTACCATGTCAGCAAGCGGAAGGTAAGCCTCCAGACCTTCACTGGCAACAAGATGAACTGATTGATTGGCGTCTCCTGGAAATCATCTCTTATTAATGAAACGTCGCCAGAAGACATCAACCATAAGAGTTTGAATTTACCATAGCAGCCAAGAAATTTAGGAGGGAGAAACAATTATATGCTCAAAAAAGCGAAAGGGTGAATGTTAATGCATTACCTGGGGGAGAATCTGTAAAGCTGACATTTTGCAAATCTAATCTAGAGAGGAGAGCCAAAACTTCTCGTTCTTTCTGCACCGTGAATCAAGATAAAAAAGATTTAGACTCTAAAACAATGTAATAACATATTAAAGCTAATTATTGAAACAGGGATTAATTCCCAAGTAGACAGAACATAATGGGCATATTTCTGATACTGGAATTTCTCCTGTTTTGTTTTTTTATCTGGAGCACAGCAGAGTTTAGTAATTTGTGCTTAGCTACACTACCCATAGGTTCTAAAAGGAAATCAAAGAAAGAGTGCCTCATGCATTGCAAACTGCTCTCACAGACAAACTTTCCACTGTTTGCTTTTACATAGTTGTTCACTCATTTGCTTTCAATTATTCATTGACAGGACAACTTTATCTCATAGAAAAGGGGCCTGAGTTGCATGAAGTTTAACAGAGAGCCACCATTAGTAAGGTGCATTGGCTGCTTTCTTTGTACTAAAGTCTAAAGATGGAAGGAAAATTTTGGATTTCAAGTAATATCAAGCTGCATGCCATTCTATTATGCCACTCTTGTCGATGCTCATAGCGTATGCAATGGCTCATTTTAAGAACACAAAATAAGTACTTAGAATAGATAGTGCCATGCAAACAGAAGCTGTTTTGCTACAACTGCAAACACAAATATTTGACTGATATGGTCCTGCAGTCTGAAGAAACAAGGAAAGTGGCTCGACTTACAGAGATATACTGGATGACTTCTGAACTTGCCACAATAGATGCAGATATACGCCTTGCTGGTTCAACAGAGTATTCTGCCCGCGCATTACGAATTGCTCTCGTCTGGATCATGCAGCCAAATGCAAACCAACCACTTAGATCCACAGAATCCTATAACTGTTCCATTGACCCGTCGACTAAAAAAAAAAAGGAAAGAATGGAGTTACCAAAGCCTGTAAGTTCTCAAACTTCTTCACTGATTCAGCCTGCCTTGGAAGTGAAGTCTGTGGCCAAGCTGATACTATAAGAGCTGTTTCTCGATTGGGCAGTGACTGTCCGGCAAAAATGAAGAAAGGTTAGATGCAAACAGGATATTTGCAATCCAAATAATATTTCAACAATATAGTGTAGCAAAACACACGCCTAATACCTGCTTTCATGTAAAAATGAGGTTAAAGAATCACAAGAGTATATCTTAACAATATTGTTTATCATTTATCAAAGTGTCCATTTGTGCTTCTAAATACTTGGTCTATTCACAAAAGGACTCAAGATGCATATTATTTTGGGTGGTCCAGAAACATCAGTCATCATTTGGGTTGAGACCTGAGATTTTGATACCTGCCAGAGCTCCTCAGTCACGAATGGCATGAATGGGTGAAGTAACTTCAGTATGTTTTCAAAGACATACAAGAGAACTGCCTGGGCTACAGAAGCAACTGAATCACCTCCAGACTGATAGAGCCGCGCTTTACTTGCTTCAATATACCTGATTAAAAGAGAAAGCATAAGTCCCCTAAAAAGGAAGAAAAAGAATAATTATATAAGAGTGGTGTAGGAGGATGAACTTGCTGATGATTTAGCTGCCTCATTACATGCGCAGCTTCAGTTAGCTACACTAAGCATATCATGTCAGATTTCTGATCACTTGATCCTCAAACCTTGAATTGTTTCTAGAACAGTTAGCATTTATTTGGATTCAGTTATTCCTTTCTTGAACACATGGGTGATTGGTGAAATGTTTTCATGCATGCAACACATTTCCATTCCCTCATCATGTCAAGTCAAACTAATTATAGCATCGAATAAATGAATCGGCAATTACTGGATTGAGGTTGCTAGCGATTTCAGCCTTCATCGTTTAAGTTTTATAGATGAGCCTCATGAAGTGGCGTGAGAAAGGGTTCATGTAGCTGACCCTAAATGACTAGTGGAAAATTGATTTGTCTATTAAGTTGAGATGAGCAATTGAAAAACAAAATGATTAGAGGCCCAAAATTTACCAATCAGCAAAATCAGCCCAAAAGAAATCATATATTTCTCTTGCAACATCTCCGAAGAAAAACTTGTCATAACTCATGGTGACGGCATCGATTAGCATATGAAGTTTCGATACCTGCATACGACTTGTGTTAATTAGAAGGGAAATAATGCCTCTACGTCATAACGATATTAGGATTTTATATCTTACCACCCAGCATTCTGGTAGAGGCAGCTTTAACAGTGATTCCTCAGTATCAAACTGCATAAACACTAAGCAATTCAGTATAAGTTGAACAAAATCATACAGATGGGTAATTCAAATAGTAAATACAATTAATATCCAAAGTCCTCAGATATCAAGTGATGAATACACAACTACCCAAATCCAGAACACCAAAAACAAGCATAGGCGACAGAACTGTTCAATTCAGTTTGGAACCAATTATTGCCCGACATCTTCACACCTATGACTTTTAATATGGCTGTTTATTGCTCAAAATAACATTATTTGGCACAATCAATTAGCAATATTACGTTGTGAAGAATATTTAAGAGATTAATGAACCTTAAAGTCCTGCATAGCTTTCCAAGCAGGTAAATCACTTTGACGAGGCAAATTCTGCAGCACAAACTTGCCAGCATTCCAGAGCTTGTTGGTGAATGCTTTGTTAGATGTCAGCCTCTCTATTGATAAATTTAGATCCTGCAACGGAAAAGGGATAAAACAAACTAATGAACAACAGATGAATTTGATACATCTTCCATGAAGGTGTGCCAACCATAAAATAATTTGGTTCCTTTAGCCCATATTTTGTTGATGCAAAGGAAATATCTAGAGAAGACAAACCTGACCAGCCGTTCCAAGAGAAAGAGTAAAGCGTAGAGCATCAGTGCCATACTCTTTGATTGTATCAAGTGGATCTATAACATTTCCTAGGGTTTTAGACATTTTTCGGCCCTGAAAGAATGGGAATACTAAGTTTAAAGTACTTCAGATTTCAGAAAAGAATACATAAACGAAAAAATATTATGAAGTCATACAAGGTGCAACTTTAAGATAAAATTAGGACATGCACGTCTGGGATTTTATCATTTAAACTCAGACAATCATTTTACTTGCTACATCAGAGGACCCCCACTGTTATGAAAGTAGGTAAGTTTTTAGAGGCACCTGGATTAGCAGACAATGTCTTCAACTAAAAACTTATAGGTAAAGAATTTTATGAAACTATCCCAAGGGGAGGAGCTATACCAAGTGCATTATTACTTCTTAGGTTCTTGTCTGTCAGCTACTTAACTAAGCTCTTTGTCATGTATTCTTGAAATTCTTAAATACACTTTCACCAATCTTTGGTATTAATATTTTTGATGATGACATAAATGAAGATTTCAGAAAGTCAACATGTGTTAACACTCATGAGCACAGACTTTAATTCATTGATATAATTCATCTACTTCCCCCACTTCTATTTCATTTTCTGGGACATTCCTAAACAGGCTCCATATACTAAAATGAAAACTTTCAATCCCTGAAAGTACCCTTTCATTTAAAAAGAATGGTGCAACACCACTTACTTTTAAGTATAAGAGTATAAGGATATACAAAAACAAACCTCTTCAACTTTTATCTAAAACACCATTTTGAGAAAAATTGGGCAGATAAAATTGGGATGGAGAGAGGAATCTGTATTGCTGATGTGACAAAGTTCTTTTAAGAGTTCACTTCTCACATTGAAAACCTGATCTGCTCTCTACCCATAGATAAGTCTATGAAAGTAGATTTTCTGGTTAGCTGCGTCCACCCTAGATGGCCCATTATAAAAAGTTCATAATTACTTACATTAAAGAGGAAGGTTGTAGTGATAAATTGAAGCATGAAACTCACATCAAAAAAATGTAACAAATAAAAGAAAGAGCTAGACACAAGGATAAACTTGATTGCAATAAGTGGAAACAGAACTTTTTGGAAATGCTAAATTAACACCTAGCCAAACTTGCAGATACGAGTAGAATCTGTTCAGCACAAAGAAGACTTAGGATAAATTACATTGACCTCCCTCGAGGTTTGATACAATTCCAAACCATATTGTTTTAGAAATTACCAATACCCCACATACTTTTAAAATATTTTTGTGGACTAAAATGCACATATTTTTAAAATATATCATGGACTAAAATGCCCTTTATAAAAGTATAGAATGCATAAACATAGAGGGGCAAATGGGACATCACACACATGAGAAATTTTAACATTTAAAAAAAGGAAAATATTTTTTAAGGGTAAAGTTGACACTTCTACACTAAGCGTACAAGGGTTCTCCGATTATGTCAAATATCAGGAGGTATATCGTTTATTTTTCAAACAACAAGAAGGGGTGTATTGGTAATTGTATCACACCTCAGGGGAGTTCGACAAAATTTATCCAAAGAACTATGCTAAAAGCTGCTGCATTGTTACCAGAGAGATATAGGAGTCAATGCAAAAGGGGCAATACTCTGTGCTTCATATTTAACTCACTTGGGAATCACGGATGAGTCCATGGAGGTAAATATTTGAAAATGGAACTTTCCCAGTGAATTCTAGTCCCATCATCACCATTCTTGCCACCCAAAAGAACAATATATCATGCCTGTTCAAATTGAGCAGCTCTATTATCTTCTGGTATAATAAGAAATGGAATTTCCTTTGAAAAGAAAAAAATTACCAACAGGAGGAGTTGCTGGGGATGGGACAGGGCGAAACAACTTTAGTTTTTAGTTAATATTTATTAAATATCATTCACAATAGGGTATGAATCTAAATCACAATAGGATCAATCAGAAAGGGAATAAACAGTTCAATCTTATCTGCAAAACTGATACCACGCCAAACTCATGATGCAGTACTATTAAGAGAAAGGAACAGAAAGAATCCTATTCATCAATTAATTTCCAGGTAGAGAGAACATAATTATGTTTCATAGAGAAGAAAAGTATTCATTTTTCCAATAAAGCTACTTCCATTTAACACTCTATAGCAGTTGAAAACAAAAGAAGCAAGCCTTTCTGATAATTAAAAGGAGTCTGCATTGTGCTGTGCCTAATACTTTTAATGCCTATTTGGTGTTTCTATAATCGATGGACAATTACTAGCAGCATGCTTTCAAGTATGTGAATCATTCTCCATGCAAGTGATATTGTTACTATGATGCCAAAAGGTTCAGAAAATAGAAAAGCACAGCAAACAATGTAAATACCCGGTCTCAAGAACTGAAGTAGGATAAAAATTCTTAAAATCCTCTGCTGAAACATCTGGCCACCCAAGAGTGCTGAAAGGCCACAATGCACTGACAAAAGGCAAACAGGATTAGTTCAACCATAATTTTGAAACAATTAAAATATTATTGCTGATGTTTCGGCCAGCGCAAATTCAGGAATCAAGCAACATGTCAAGAAACAATGGAGCTCCTAATGTTATTCGAGGAATAACAAAAATTATGAGTAAGAGATTTAATTTTTACTAATTCAAATCCATGAAATTCCAACACATACACAATAAAAAGCACAAATTGATTGTGTTTTGCAACATCTGATAAGTACTAAAACATTAACTAGACTACTTAATCACATATTTTAGGACCTTGCAAAAATAAGGAGCATGAAACACTCACATTTACCAACTCACCAACTGAAGTTGGATTTGTGTCTGACCATCTGCTTTAATGGGTGAAAATGGCCAACCCAGATAACCCACAGTTTCTGGTATAATAGTGTCGCAGATTACCAAACAAAAAAGTTCTGCCAGAACTCATATCCCCCCACAAGCCAGGTTGCCTACATGTATCACAGATTGCGAGCCCACCCAAATGTCTATAAGGGTTTGCACTTGAGCTACTTACGATTTGTGTCAAATTTCGAAGCTAATGGCAGAAAAGTTCATTCAATTACTTAATGCCAATATTCATTCTTTTATGTACAAATCAATCAGACAGTAAGTTACCATGGATAGAAGATTGGTTCATCACATTTCCACATCAACAATTTACACCCAATTACTTTGAAGACTGGAATGTAAGTGATGCTTCTTCCACTCACAATCACCATTATCTGTAATTAACTTCATATTACAGAGTATTTTATATTAGAAAGGTCCCCCAGATTTCAATCAATTGAGTTAATATAAACATACATTCTCTTTCCATATCAGCAAAATGGCCAGTAACTCTCCGTTATGATTCCCAGGTCTTCCATTCATCATAGAATGGGCTAGCTAAAATTTTTACCCTAGGACATAATTGTTTTTTGAATCAAGGTAATTCTATAATATCCTCTATTTCACTTTTCAAGAATAAAACATAATTCTATTGACTATACCCTATTTTTTTGCCTATAATTTCACCCATGAATTAACTTGATAAATCATTTCAAGGTACTGTTTCCCAAGACAGAACCACCAACAACATTCTATCTAAAGAATAAAAAAGAAAGCAAGAAGTTGAAAACAAAAGCAATATCTCCAGAAATTAAACAAGAAACATAATATTATTTTTCTCATTCATCAGAAACCTATAATGGTATTGATAGAAACTCTTACTCAGTCACTTCACAGAATCACCAGCCAAATTTGGGCACAGAATAAATTTGAAAACAGTGATGGACATTAATCACATCAAATAATTCTTTCTTGATTTATTACTGGTAATGCATGTAATCCTTATTGATATAGGGCAAACTTTTTAAGGTATTAAAGCAAATGGACAAGTACATTAAGAAAAATGCTCAACAACAAACCTGGAAAACCAGGTGTCAAGAACATCTGGATCCTGATATATCTCAACATTTTTTCCATGCTTCTCACGAGCTTTTTGAAGAGCTTCTTCTGTGCTCCTGGCAACTATGTATTCCTCTTCACAGTCTTTACCCACAATGTACCAAACTGGTATACGGTGCCCCCACCATAATTGTCTGCTTATGCACCAGTCCTTGATATTCGATAGCCAGTGATCATATATCTATAATCATCAGGCAGATGTGTGTGAATACACACGAAATCAAAACAGATAGGTGAATTTAAACAATCAACTAAAACAAATCAATTCAAGTAACTTATATGGAATTGTGTCAGAAATAATGCGCTTTTAGTTGTGCTATATGTTTTGCCAGAATTACAGAAAGATGCAGCTTAATGATGAGGCAACCATCAAGAATACTCGCAGCTCCAAACGTTAGTAACAAAATAACAGGCATAGAACACAGCGGAATGAGAAAAAACTGAAGTCCAGAGAGCCAAAGGAACACTGTAGAAAAGATGACTGATCTAAAATACCTTCTCGAATCTTTCGGGCATGATAGTTAATTCTCCCTTTTCCACAGCTTGCAGGGCCTTCTCTGCCAGGGGCTCCATTGTTACAAACCACTGCTTGCTAACTAGAGGTTCTATTATCTGATCAAAGGAACGGCATTAGAACAAGTAAGATAAAGGTGCATCTTCAAGCAAACACTATACAATGTGCAAACACCTCTCCACCACGTTGTGATCTTGGAACTCGTAGAGTGTAAGCCTCCTTTTTTACCGTGAGTCCTGTCTCCTCAAGATCTGACCAAAGTTTCTTTCGCGCCTCAAATCGATCAAGACCACTGCACATTTTATTAAATTACAAAATTCTGAGCCAAACACAATTTTTTACCACTGCTGAAACATTTTGACACACAAATCTCAACATTTACCAATATAACCCAGCAACTTCATTTAGTGTCCCATCTTTATTCATGATATTGAGAATAGGAAGACCAAGCTTCCGAGCAAGAAGGTAGTCGTTGTGATCATGGCCAGGGCTTATCTTCAAGACACCAGTTCCAAAGTCTTTATCCACATACTGCATCATCAACAAGAAAGTATATTCAGCAATAGGGCATCCATTTAGAATAACCAAAGCATGCACAAATAAGAAGCAACAGAGAGAAACTAATAGTTAACTAAATGATATGGACAAAATAAATACAATCATCAAATTGTATATTATGTATTCCCAAGGTATAGAACAGTATTATGATTCTAGTAGTTCAGAATGGAAGTCCTTTCTTTCAGGCTGAAGTTGGGAATCACATAAAAACAGCAACTAATCAGACAGATCAACTCTTTACTATGACTGGAGTATGATTGCAAATGGAGAACATGGTGCAATCTGGTTTTTGCAGGTCATACAAAGGGAGAGCAAGAGGAGCCAGAAGAAGATTAATTGTATCCTCCCATGTTGATTTAGTTCGTATGATTATTTGTAATATGTGGTGACTTGCACAACACTCATAGATATATGCATCTTATAATGTCACGTCGCATTTCCTAACCAGATGTTCACACTGGTCTTCCATTAATATCTTTAAACGAAGCTGCACATATGGTGACCTAAAATGGTAGGACAGTTGGGAAGATCCTTGTGCTTTGTGGATAAAGTAGCTTGATTTACAATCCTATGGTTTATGTATTTCTGATAACTTACGAAGTTACAAGTATAATAATTCTGCAGCTGAGAATCAGTTGTTACATCTAAAACTGTTAAATTTGTTAAAGCATGAATGACCAGTTTTCAGGAGAAGGGAAAGGCTGGGGTTTAATGTAGGGCAAGACCGTGCATGGCTGGTCACAAAGTCAGAGTTACTTCCAGTTTAAGTTTCACATTGTTGACCTACAATTTTAAAGGCAAATATGAGCAAACAAAACCAACAAACACAGGGGCAGTAATTTAAAGGTTTAATAGCATTTATCACTCCAGTCACCAAGTTGCTGAATCTTGATATATTTCAAGACCACCACATTCTTTTCCCTAATCCACCAGTAGGTGGCTTGATGACCAAATCAGCAAGGATCGCAGATATGAAATTATTTTACCTTATCAGAAATAATGGGCACATGCCGGCCATAAGTCATTGGAACAATAGCCTGCTTTCCGATGTACTTGGAATAACGTTCATCCTAAAGAAAACAGCAAGAAAGAGTATCATCAATGAAACAGATAAGGAGAATGATACCCATAAATTCAATGAGCCATCCATGGAAGCAGCTTGAGAACTACACAACCACTTAAAAAAGTGAGAGTCAAATGGAATGATACATATGATAGATAGTTAAGCTATTCCAGAAGCACAGGCAATGGCCACGTATTCCAGCAACAGAAATGTAGCTCCATACAGTAACTAGTTCCATGACGAAGTTGGATTACATCACCATGGGTACTCGCAACATAAGATAGCTCTTCCTTCAATGGTTTAGAAATAGCATTATGTTACCACATGTGCCTTCTGGAGTACAGAAACATGTAAATGATTGTTTTTTCCCCGAAACAGCACAGTTGCAGAGTCCTCAGCTCCATAAACAACCAACAGATCTTATAATGTTCTATAATGTTGACTACATGATACAAGTCCAAAAACAACATCGAAATTCCATGAGAAACAACATTAAATTAAGTTAGGCAGCAACCAATCAGACTCAGGGTTGATATTATGAGGTGTTGAGCAAACCCAAAGTACTTACAAGTTCTTGTGTTACCATCAGCCAGTTAGGTCTTTTGTTTCCTTACTTTCCCTAACTAACAGTTTCAGCTTCACCTCTCCAGTAGTTCCATGAGTCTCTCAGGATTGGCATTGATAGAAGAAAACCAACTTTACTGTCTCCAACACATCTTGCAGAAGTACTCTTTCCAGCCATAGAAGACATAAGAACCTCACGGATGAGGTCATTGGACCCTTACTGTCCTTATCTGCTCTGCAGATCACTTGTCCTACTAATTCAATCCTTTTAGAGCTGTCTTCATCTCAACAACTCCCTTGTTGCTTCTTGGCGTTCTTCATTTAACAATCTGTAAGCTCTTGGTCTTGCTCCAACAGTTGACATGTAAAGTTGGTAGCATTATTTACAGAACAAGTGTAAAATTCTAAGTTGTCCAACCCTCTTAAAGAAGTTATCTAGGTCACCTTTTTAAAACCACTCTTGAATTTTTGGCTCAAATAACACCTCCGACTCACTTGGAAGTTGGAAGACATCTCAGTTTAAGAGATACTTTTACAACTTAGTCAACAACTTCCTTAGCTTTTACACTCTTAGGAGTTGAAGGTGCAAAGGTGTTTATGGGCCCCATGTACAGTCAAATGAACTACAGAGATGTTGCAATAGCTTCTAAATTCTAATAGGCCTTAGTATTATTCCTCTGCTTTCCCCAAGCATAGGGCTGGAGAATGATTATCAGGCATAGAAATTGAAGGGAATAGCTCAAAGCCTAGGGTACAATGTGGTATCTATGAGTAAGCTTCTTCTTTTGGAACTTTGGGCAATGATTTATTGGGATTTCCGGATGAGTCGAATTTTGGTGAAGGGAATGCCACGTACCATAAAGGTTATGGTAGAAGGGAGGGTAAAGAGAGGATGAATCTACGTCGCCACATCTCATTTCCAAACTGCTAGTGGATCTTTTAGTGAACAAATCCATCTAATAATGGAACTCCACTAAATAATTTCCTCTCTTTCTCAATTTGAATCTCCAAATCGAAGCACACCTTTGCTTTGTTTCATATGACCTAACAGAATCAGGCCCATATTTCACTCACAGCACAAGTCAGAAAATTTCATAAATAAATTCTATTTGTAAAATCTTTGTTCAGTTAGTTACACTGTGCAAATTAAACTGAATCTCAGGGCTCATAAAGCAAGAGAAAAAAAGGGTTTGCTTTCACCATGACTGCTTGGGACAGCAAGCACACCAAGTGGCAAACGAAGGACGATTTCATAATACATTAGGTGGCAAATAAAGGAGTTCATGGTATCTTACATTATATATTAAAACAGATAAAAATTACCTCAGGATGTACTGCAACAGCTGTATCACCAAATAAAGTCTCAGGCCTTGTGGTTGCAATTGTAAGATAGTCACTCCTGTAACATTAGGAAAGCAAAAGATTTCGTATAAGAGTAATGAACATATAGGACTCTACCCAATTCTTGGTCAAGGAAATACAGACAACTTTAAGCTCTTACACAGGGTGAAATTAATATCAGAATTCTTTTTTCTTAATTTATTTTTGTTTGCTGTTTTTCACCACTTTTTGGTGATCGGTTGGTATTTCAAACACTTGAACATATTATGACAAGTGCATTCAAGTTTTCCTGCTAAGCAATTTTATTCACTCTCTTCCATAGTTGTTAAACGCGTATGCCACAAAGCTGCTCTAGAGCATGGAGCAAGGGGCAGCCCGCTCGTTTTTAAAGTACGGAGCGGCATTTTTGTAGAAATAATTCATATATTTATACCATTATTATACCGAAATCGGCAGGTTCAAGATAATGTTTTTAAATTTTTTAGCAGACTTTCATGAGAAAGGCAAATTATGATAAGAAGCTTAGCAAGAAAAATCACAAATTTATTCATTTAGCAATTTTTTTTTTAATTATAGCAAGAATATTTGTTATAACATTAAATAATAAAAATAAATTTATAATGTTAAAGTAATCAACAATTCTACTAAAGTCTCAAGGGCAAAAAGACAAATGAAAAAAAGGACAAATAAGTGGTGGAATTGACAAAAAAACTATGAATAAAGGACCAGAAGAGAATAGAAAAAGAGAGGACAGTAGCATCACGAAGAAATAACAAGAAACAGAAAAGAAAAGAGAGAAAAAGGGCCTGAAGAGTAGGAAAAGATACAACTGCTGGAGAGAAACTGACACAGATCAGGATTTCTTTCTTCAGTTTGTTTTATATTGTTTTTAATTGTAAGGCTGGGCTTCAGCCAGCACCATCCACCCCAGAAAAAGGCGCCCTGGCCTCTCCCATGGCTGTCGCCTTTTGCACCATGCACCATGGCGCACAATATGGCTGCTCTCTTCTTTTTATAAAACCTTCATCTTTTCTACATCCGGAAATCACATGAAAAATTGCATTTGATACTTTCGGCTTCTTTGACCGGCAGAATGAGGACTGTTTCTCTCAAGGAGGAGTAGCAAATATAAAGAAAAAGATCTCCAAAAGCACAAAGAGATATCAGGCAGAACAATTATAAATAACATCATTCCTAACACATTAATCAGAATACATCATACAACACACATGCATTTATTCATATAGAGTATTTGTCATATTCTCTCAATTTGTCACAGTCCATCTTTGACATACTTTTTCTTCTGGTGTTGGAGACACCGAGACAAGGTAATGGCACCTCATCTCTTGAGCATTGAGAGCAAGATCAAGCCTATACATCTCAAATTAAGTCAAATACAAAGGACAATTTAACAGCTAACTGGTAGGTGAAGGAAATGGAATTAAAACCTTGTTGCAGAACAATGCTATGTAGCGAATAGAAGTCAATTTATGCATTAGAAGAAGAATCATTCTACTTAGGAAGAGAAACTGAGTTACGATGAGCAAAACATGACAGAGGTCCACAAAGAAATGGAAGAGGTAACATATCAGATAACAGCAAGCTAGATTAACTTTTGCCGAAATCAAGTCCAAGGAAAAGGCCATTCATTATTCAAACCTACTTAATATCAGGCTCCAAAGTAAATTTCAAATGATCAGCGAGTTGGAAATAATAATAACCTTGAACCACCTGCAACTCGATACTTAATGTGGTACAGCGCACCTGGTTCTTCTGAGTACTCCACTTCCTAGTGACAGATGAATTTCATAAATCAAAATGATAAAGAAAGAAACAGGAGACAATAACGGAAAACTAATCATAATCTGCATACCAAATCAGAAACTGCAGTCTGTAGATTGGGAGACCAGTTAACCATGTAAGAACCTGCAAGAAACTACTTGTTACAATATATATTATTTAGAAAACATACATTCAACACAAAAAGAAAAAAAAAATTGATGTAAACAGCTCAGTGGAGCTTAGTCCACCAGTTTGTGCAACAATAAATGATTAAGGCTTTCACTTCATATCAGAACAACTACCATGAGCTAGATAGAGAATAAAAAACACTAACCAAAAAGATCCTTATTTTCAAAGTAGTAAGATTGCTTGAGTGTGATTGAGAAGAAACATTTGACGGATATGACAAACATTCACAAAGACTCTTTGATTGGAAAGGGTTTCAAAATTAAGTTATATGTTCTCCAATCTGGAGTGACTCGTCCTATGCTAAATACACAACTTAGGACATGTGCAATTATACTAGTGTTTTCATGAGCATCTTGTTCCTTTATCTTCTTTGCAGTTTGTTGGCAATATCGGAGCTTCTTATTCTCCTCATCATTAAAGCAATGTAGCACCAATTATCCAATTACTTGCAGAACGGGAGAGATATGCAGCATATGTTTTCATCTTTTTATAACAGCAAAACTTGTAATATTTATGTTACATGATCATCAAGCTCCAATTCAGTGCCTGCAAAAAGGTGAAAAATAAATTGTTTGTACCTTGATAGATGAGGCCTTTCTCATGAAGCCTAACAAAGGCTTCGACTACTGCTCCTGCAAAAGTTTAAGAAAATAAACTTCAGTACAAGCTGGCATGTCCCACCACTATGTATTGTGTATATGAGGTATGACTGACTTATAAATAGTATATCAAGTTGGTGAATGGCAACTTGAAACTTTCTTAGTTGTCGTAGAGAGGAATATAACTACATAAATAACTGAATATAGCCTCCCAGATAATTATGAGTAGCCTACTTCTGATAGCTTGCACCAAATCATACCCTATCCTAGCCACCATATAATCCTGATATATTATGCATAATGCATGGATTGATAGGGGGATTTACTGGATGGAAACTGCCTTACGACTCAGCTGAGCATCTAGGGTAAAACGTTCTCTGGTCCAATCACAAGAAGCACCAAGTCTCTTGATTTGATTTGTGATTGTCCCGCCATACCTGCAAGTTATACGCTGATGAGCATTTCAATATACCAAAAAACAAAGAAATAAGAAACTGCAGAGTGGATCACAAGCTTCCAACTGCAAGCAAATGTCTTCCTGATAACATAAGATTACCCATGAGAAAAAAGGAACTGTATTCTGCCCATTGTCATCGTGGGACAGAACCGTTGCATCCAGAAAGCTCTACCAACTCTAGAATATCACTGTGATGAGCTAAAATTGACATGCAACCTTATTGGGAGAATCCAGATTAGTGCTTGAATGCATGGTAAAACCAGTGAACTGCTCTAGTTACTATGCCTATTAGTTCTAGTGCTCAAAGAGATCGCCACATCCTTAACACATGCCCCACATCACCATACTTAAATCATCAAGGCACATTCATTTTTTTATGCGCATTTATTGCCAATTTGTTTTCAAGTGTGGTAGTATTGCAGCTTCATGCAGCAGCAGTAGGCTGATCTGGAAAACGTTACCACAGACTGCAAGCACAAAGCTAGCTAGCTAGAGAGAGAACGGGAGTCTTTTAAGTACTAATTTTCATGGGTTCTTAATGATAACTCGTTGCAACCCCAAACAAATCTAAAATACACACATTCATGTAATGAATGAGTAGTGGATGATTCCTGTACAAAATTATATATTGAAAAGAGGAGCATATATGGAAAGGGCAAGAAACAAATCAGCGAAAAAATATAAATCCAGTATGAAGAACAGAGGAAAAATCATAATGAGGACAATAGTGAGAGTGGTACTTTGACATGTTCAAATTTCATCCTGGATCAGAAGAAGAAAAAGTAGCACAATCAATGGCATGAGATATGTAAGAAAATGTTAATATATAGCCGTCTACATTCATAAATATGAGAAACAATTTCATTAATTGCACGAGTTCAGAAAATTATCAAATGGCAGGGGATAGGCACATACAGGAACAATTTTTTTTTTTTTTTAAAAAAAAAAAGAAGAATGAAAAGGAAGCAGGATCAGTAGATTTTACTTTTCCTTCCATTCCCATACTCGTTTTGTAAATTCTTCTCGACCCAAATCCACTCTTTTTATTCCTTCAGCAGCCAGCATTCTTTCCACAACCAGCTGGGAATAAGGAGTATTAGTTCATATCAAAAGAATAAATATTTAGAAATCTATTGCTTAGTAACAAACGAGGACAGAAAATAGAAACACAATTACACAAGGCTCACAAACAGATCCATCTGAGGAAGGTTTTGATAAAAGAGAAAAAGGATCAACTATTTTGGGCCACAAACAGAAGACCACTGCAAACCATTGACAAGGTAGAGTATCAGGAAGTCTCTGAAAGCAATTGAGGGCTAGGAAGTCCGTAGAACGAGGTTTTTTATCAAAAACAACACAATGCAAATAGCTGAGTGTTCTAGATGAACCACCAGCTGCCTCAACTAGCCCCTCGTAATACAAATTAGGAAAGCATCATCACCATATGACCATGTAATATTTTTATGTGACATCATTAGATAAAAAAATCTCTTAAGAGATTTGATCAAGATGAATATTTCATGAACAAAAGCCAAGGAGATAATAAGCAATAGTTAGTTTCAAGAATTTGACAATAAGGAACATATTCGTAGTTCACAAAAAAGGGAATTTTTTGGCAAAAGAAGCTATGCTCTGACTATATTTTTCAACCAAATATATACAGAAAAGTGCTTTTAGATATAGCATAAACCTGGGTTGCAATACCAGCATGATCAGTCCCAGGAAGCCAGAGTGTAGGTCTTCCTCTCATTCTATGGTATCTCACCATAATATCCTACAATTGCAACAATATTAATAACGAAATGATATATATTATGCGTTTTTTAATTCTAAAATCAATTTACTATGCTAACAGAAAGCTAGTGTGGTAACATAACTAGGACATAACAAATCAATAATGAAGACATTGACGATGCTAGAGGGGGAAGGAGACGGAAGGAAAGCAGAGAGAAAGAGACTGCATCTGCAAATTTTCAATTGGTTTATGCACATTTATATCGCAAAAAGGATTTAAAAGCTAAAAGAATCAAAATCCATGGAAACAATGAGACCACATTGTAGTTTCAACATGCAACTGGATCGCACCAAAGCACCCTTGACCTCTCCAAAAAACTAATGGTACTAGCCATACAATATAATTCAGTAATCATGAAGAGTGAGTAGACTGACATAACAAAGTTCTATAGTTGTAGTGATCGTAAAAGGGGAGTGGGAGGAGCAGCATCTGCAGCTTTTACCCCCCAATGTTCAATAAATACTCCACGCTACCTTTGTCCATAATTGAATAGTCTTATTTCCTTCATAGAGCATCCAAACACATTCTATTTCCCAATGACTATGTTTTGCCAAAACTATACTTAAGTTAATAATGTAAACCTCGCTGATTTTGAATAATGAAACTTTAAGACAAAAATGTAATGATACACAAAATTTCCACCTTTTCAACTATACTGTAGAATTCAGACTTAGATTTGCAAATTGGGTTCAAGAGAGTGTGCAAATCTCAACTCAGGGGAGCACATACTCTGAGTACTTTTTCTCTTAAAAGTACAAATTGAATGAGTACGTCCTCCACTGCCTTTCCTTTCTA
Organism: Sesamum indicum; assembly: GCF_000512975.1. Classification (NCBI taxonomy): domain Eukaryota; kingdom Viridiplantae; phylum Streptophyta; class Magnoliopsida; order Lamiales; family Pedaliaceae; genus Sesamum; species Sesamum indicum. The sequence goes on along the minus strand of NC_026145.1, from coordinate 13,434,215 downwards.
TGTACAAGTGCAGTCATCATTTTCTCTAAGATTCTTGCTTAAATTGGAAATATTAAAATTTGAAACTATACAAGTCCATGGAAAATCAATGGACTGTGTGTTATCTGCTAAATCAATATGCCAAACAATCCATTGCATATGGCGATAACTACTTGTGATCCACTTATATCCGTCACATGTATAATGCAGAGAAAATACCAAAAAGAAAGAGAAAAATTGGTATTCTACACATGCAAGGACTTGAAATAATTACAATATTGGGCATGTAATGGTCTAGCAGACTCTTGGTACATGAAAGCAAAAATTCCCAGGAAAAGAAGAAAATAATTCAAAACTTAAAAAACAAAGTAGATAAAAAAAAAAATCTCACACATATCACACCTATGATGAATGTAAATCACTTCTAATTGAAAATGAAACGAATGTTGAAAAACTCAGATAAATAGAAGGGGTAGGAAACAAGAAAAAAGTTGCATACCCATGATACATCACCACCTAAGGATGTTTAAATCAATAAACATGAAAATGGAACCCAAATTACAAATTACAAAAGGGGGTCGAAAGCATCAATATGTTCCAACCTCAAGAGTCACAAACATTGCATGTCCCATATGTAATGAACCAGTAACGTTAGGCGGTGGCATTGGTACTACAAATGGGTCACTTCCCCTCTCGAAATTTGGCTTGAAATACCCCTGAGACTCCCACCTAAAATCCATCAGAATACTAGTCAATGTTTCATAATCACACATATCGGCCAACTAGTCAATTCGCAGGACCACCTTTGCATGACACTAATAATGAGATTTAAGCATACATCATAAAATCACAAAAACTGCTTTGTCCTTTAAAACTTGTAACTCTATCTGGCAGATAAAAGCTAAGAAACTCATTTTTCAAAGGTTATCCAATCACACAACACCATATGCTATTATGTCAATGGCATTCTAATTCAATGTTACACAGTATGTTTCGTAAATGATTTCCAAGAAAAGTACGAAGGCTAAACCATAAAGTACAATCTCCTCTTAGAGTACCTTCTAGTGTAATTTACCATACTCTAACACAACATAAAAGATTCAGCATTACAATCCCACATTCGATCTTCTCCAAATACAAAAGCATAGTGTCAACACACAGTAGTTTCAAAATTGGACTTTGAGACAAATGAATTCATAAACATACATTACTATTTGAATTACCATTTGTATATCCTTTCTTCCGCTGAGAAATCAAAAGCTTTTGCTACCTCCGGTGAAGTAAATACACCACTATCCCCCATCCCAGCAACTGAAACTTACAGTTAGGAACCAAGAATCATCAATACACAGTGAGGCATAAGGCACCAAGAATCATCAATACACAAAGGCATAAGGCAAACTTCTTCTTGTCATCAAATGAAGAAAACATCATTTTGGGTAAAGAATATCAATTTTAACTCATCAACAGACCTCACCTCCTTAACGGGCTCTCTCTTTTCCTACCAGAAGAGACAATATTTTCTTCCTCCAAACTGACTAGTAATATGATACTAACAAATGAAAAAACAAGAATGGGAATACAATAACCAGTTCTTTCTTATTTTAGCGTTTAACACTTGACATATGTCACGCGTTCATGCAGCATTCTTAGCTTTCTTGAATTTCCTTCTTCAAGAACTCCGTACTCACCAGTAATAAGGCGCATGCTTCTGAAACGAATGAAGTGAGAACGGGAGAGAGAGATGCGACGGCGTCGTTGGGTGGAGAAGAGTAGTGGGTTGAGCCTGTTGCATACCGAGCAAGAAGAAGATAAGAGGGAGGCGTTGGAGAAAGCCATTTTTTCCCCTGTTTGAAGACACTCCTCTGCCTGAATTTGCTAGGCTGCAGATTAATAGACCGTGTCCGACATTATAAACGCGATTTCTATGCCAATAATTTGACAGAGCACGCGACTTTTAGCAGAAAATTAAAACCCTTATATTAATGCGATTTCATGAGACCTAAGCCTGTAATTGGGCGGGTAATACCCAAACTTATACCCAATAATTTTATATTAGACCTTTACTTGGACTCGATCAATTTTATTAAATTCAGACTCGAACTCATACCCATTAAAAGTATCTGTGGGTATGAGTATTAAACGGCTAAAATTTAATAATATAAAATTTCATCAAATTTTGTAAATTTTTATATTTTAATCAACTCAATTTACTTGTCATTTAAAATTTTAAAATTTCGTACATACTATATTATTTTATTTACGTATTGATATTTAGAAAAAAAAAAATAAGGCACAAGTTTTTCTATCTTTATTTTCATAGCGACACCTCCAAATCAAGCATTTGATAAAATTAATTTGAACATAACAAGGAAAAAAATAAAAAATATATGTAAAAAAAATAAATTAGTTGTGTTCAACTCATATATGAAACTGATAAGATTTTTTTGAACTTGAAATTAAAAGCTCATTAAATTAATGTTGAAAGCAATTTTAAATGGTAAAAAAATTATTTCAAAGTTAAAATATGATTTTCATTGTTGATTGTGTAATTGATTAATAACGATTAATTATTTGAATAAAGTCTAGATTATTTATATTGCAACAATGTTCAATTTGCACATTAAAAAAATGAAATAGCTTTTAATTTATTTTATCGATTGCAAGTTCATAAAATATTTTTCTTAAATTAATTTAGTATGAAGTTATGATGATATTATTATAGAAAAATATATAATTACTTCATTCATTTTAACAGTGGTAAGACTTAATGGTAATATCCCGACCGAACCCAATTGTTTTGGTATAACATGAATAAAACCCGACGGTATTGTATTGGTAGGGTATAGGGAGGGTATATAAATAATAACTATGGGTACTTATTGAATCTAAGTTCGAGTAGAGTAATGCTCGCCTATTGACAGGCCTAATTGATCCGACAGTCGAATTCCTTTCATTTGGAGTCATTTTAAAATTCTTTTTAAAATTCTTAATTCAAATTCAAGTCATTTTAACCAAATGTATTTAATATTATACCATCCTTTTTAGGAAAAGAATACTAGAGGACCAAAATATTCTTTGATCAAAGAGGTATGTTGGAACAAGTTAGATAAGTATAAAACAAAATTCTTACAATTATTAAGAACATTATTTACACTTTTTCAGTTTTCACATTTTTATGGAGAACATTATTGTTGAAATCCCAATTTAAGCATTGGAGGTCTTTTTTTTTTTTTTTGAGAAATTGCTTGAATTATTTCTTTCAATTTTTATGATGGATTCAAAAAATATTAGAGGACTAAACCCTTCAACAATCAATTTTTTTTTCCTCCATTCTTCAAGGTTAGTATAAACTATTCTTTTTTTTCTGTCTAATTTCTTGATCAAGTAAAGTGACACAAAGTTACAAACACGAAAAAGATATAGCAAAAATATGCACTCAAGAGAAACGAAATGGCCAATAAAAGTTGACAAAACAGGCAAAAGTAAACAACTCAAATGCTCTATGCTTCTTCCTTCCATGTCTCTCCCTCTTTAATCCGATTGTGTTACAAGTTAACATTCTCAAAAATTGCCAAAAATAGTAAAATCTCGGAACCTTATTTCCTGTGAAAGGTCAACGTTTATGTTGCCAGAAAGACTAGACTTGTCAACCCTGATGTCCTGGGAATCATTCAAACTTCTCCCTGGGTAAAGAATCATACGGACAAAAGAATATGGGAATAACAGAAGCCTTCTATTCCTCGTTAACTTAATGTGACCTGTAACAAATCCTCTTCGCTGCACGAACAATGTCATCGACCTGACAGATGTATCCAAAATAAAATTTCTTTATGAACTGGAGGATGATATATGGAGCCAAACAGCGAAATACAGCACACTTGCCTGACATTTCTACTCTGCATTTAAGTATGGCCTCGTCACATTTATTCATCTATTCCTTTTTTCTTTTTCATTTGTTTATTTACTCTCAATTTTTCTGTTCTTATGATACATATGGAATAAGCAAAAGCAAGAGAAGAGGAAATATGTCTCTGCCAGGTTCTAGTTGCCATGTAAAGGGGAGAGACATGTGATTACCGAGTTACTTCAATGAAGATAAAAAGTTACATAAGATTTCAACTTAAGTTTAGACCATAACCACAATGTAAACGAGGATGAGCTTAAGAAAAAGGAAACAATTATAGAGCGATACACCCTTGAGTTTACGGGCACCCCGCTCCTTCCATCATGCCAATGCCACCATAGCATTTTAAACATCAGACGACTTGAGTTAAACTTAGAATATGGAGCCTCAAGTATTGTGATGGACTTGCCAGTACTTGTTGATACAGTTGCTCCAATAAATTCTTTTAAGTTAGTTTTACATGCAACTTAAAATATTTAGGGGAATAAAACATTATCTTTATGCTTTACAGTATTTTTTCATTGCATTGCTTATTTGAGGGTGACATTTTTGTTAAAATTCACACGAGAAAATATTTAAATACATCAGTTTCTTTTCTTCAAGGCAAAATAGCTGGTTCAAGGACATAGAAGGAAAATAAAAAGAAGCACAAACCTGTGGGACAGCTATTCTCTCAAGATTTGCAGCATAGGGCATGGGAACATCAGCCCCAGCAATCCTCTCGATAGGTGCATCAAGATAATAAAAGCTTTCCTCAACAACAGTAGCGCTGAAATAACAAAAATAGTCATTAAATAAGTCAGATGATGAAGAAAGAGGAGGGTTAGATTGAGAGGGAGAGAGATGCAGCTATGTGAAGGAGATGACCAGATCTCGGCACCAACGCCATGTTGAGGAACTCCTTCTTCGACTGTCACAAGCCTATTTGTTTTTCTAACAGAAGCATTTATTGTAGATGTATCAAGAGGGCGGATGGAGCGAAGATTTATCACCTGTAAAAGCAAATGGTGAAAAAATGAAATTAAGGCATCTACTTTTCACTCTATATATGGCCATATAAGAATAGGTGAATTTTGGCAAGTTACCTCAGCACTAATCCCTTCCTTTGCAAGAATCTCAGCAGCCTACACATATATTGACAGAAGTCAGTACAAGAAAAAAGAAGAACGCTCTAAATTCAAATTCAGATAGACCATTTAGTTGATTCCCAGTTTCCAGGTAAGGATGGGACAAGCTTACTTGAGTGAAGTTTTGCAACACGTTATGCATCCAAATTGTGTTCAATCAACAAGTTTATTGATGTAGAATTTGTGAAGTTACCAAGAAACTAGAGGAGCCAACTGGCAAATTATGATTTGCCTGTATAACTTGCCACAACGTACAAATTTAAGGCCAGTGGTTTAGCAATAGTGAAATCATGAACTAGACAAGTTTAACTAATCTTGTTAGTTTAAGTTTCTGAAGAGAAAAATATATAAAATTCAGAGTTAATAAGTGAATTTCATATTGAAACTCCAAAAAATGTACATGCCCCAAAGATGCAGATAATAAGGTGTATATTGAAGGAAAGTCAGTTTCTTGAGTACACACTTCTTTAAATTCTGAAAAATACACCTATCGCTGCATAAGAATTACTTGGACACCCTACTATCGCTGCCAGGCAGGTGATTTGTCTTGCTTCTTTGCATGGCAATTTATCTTCAGAGGTCGTAATCTAAAACTATCCAAGGGTTTAATAAAGAGCAAAATCATGCTTGTAAATCATGTCATAAGAATAATTTTTAATTTATTCACAAATAAATGACAGACCTTTAGAGCATAGCCAACCATCTTCGAGAAAGCAGTGATTGTTACATCATTTCCTTCACGTTCTATCTGTCAAAAAGCTTTCATTGATGAGAAACAATTAATATGTAAGTTGAAAGATAATACCCTCTTGAAGTTATACCTTAGCTTTCCCAATAGGAAGACAGAAACTGGAATCAAGAGCCTCAGCCGAGACAGGAAATGATTCTCCATATCTGTACAAGAAAAGTTAATCCCCCAAGGAAAAAATTTACACAAGTTAAGATTGATACAAAATTATGTACAGATGTCATGCTACATTCATAAGTAGGCCTGGTGAAAATCATCACTGTCATACAACTCACAACAATTCATTTTCAAGGAACACGACAGGATCTGGATCCCTTATAGCAGCTTTGAGCAGGCCTCGTGCATCTTCTGAAGAATATGGAACCAATACCTTTAATCCTGGACATGAACCGTACCATGCCGCAAAGCACTGCAAACGACACAAACTCAGTTTACAAGGCAAGAAATGTCCAAATGTAGCAATGACAATGTGTATGTCAATCAAATTCTTCTCCAAGCAGGGAATGACTGAAGATGGGTATTAAACAACTAATTCTTTAGTCTAAGTAAATATTGATTTATTAGGTCATTGTATAACTCAAAACAGTGACCAACTTTCCCTATCAATACAAAGGGCCTTCTAACAGTAACAAATGTGCCACTATTAGACATAAAAACTACCTTCATTAGTTGCTTTGAAATATACTGTTGTGGTTAAACTTGATCATACAATGGTCCATTAATAGAAGAACTTCTTGGATGGCTTACATCATAGGCCAGAGCCTGATGGTAAGAAGCATGACAAATAATTTTTTTTTTCCAATTTGAGAGTTTCTTCGTAAATACAAGTGCGACTGCTCATGTATCCTACCGTCTAGTGCTCCGCAAATATGAAGGATTCTTTCTTGTATTCTTTTAGAACATGCTACTTCAAGTCAGCTTCATTGAACAGGAAGCATCCCCCTCACCTTCTTGAACATTTCTTAATTATCAGGTCAGATGCATGACATAAAACATTTTAGTCCATCACAGGGATCTTTTTCGAATGGTTTTCCATTTAGTCCTATGTTAGTTGCTAGATATGAAACAGTCAGTGCTGTCCTATATTCTCTCTCCCTTAAGCAGCAGCAGAAATAGTCACTTTATCTAGAGTTACCTTTGGTTTAGGATGTGGAGCACTGGCAGTTTATAGACCAAAGTGGCATGGCAAAGCTCTAGGTCAATAACAAGAAAAAGATGTAACTATAACACTACTCACAGGTTTAAACATTACAAAGACATCTCAACTAGGACTTCCAGCCAACTGGTTTAAATTCATACCTGCGAATGTTGAGCACCTACGCCAGCAGCAGCACCATTTGGGCCTCTGAAAACAATAGGCACTGATATCTGACCGGCAGACATGTAATTTGATTTTGCAGCCGAATTAATAATGTGATCAATGGCCTGCAATAACCGTGTAAGATGCCTCCTAGACATTACGTTAACCATTTTTGTTTTTATTTTATTTATATTAAAGAATGCATATAAAACTCTTCATGTTCAGAGCATTGAAAAAGCTCAAATTGCACCCATAAAATCCTCCATAACCTACTTTATACTCTATCCCCACCCCCTAAGACAAAAACAAAAAGGAAAAAGCTGAGTTACGAGAACTTCTGACTTCATAAATATGAAAATGAGAAAGCGAAGTACGACATTCATTCACACATATGGCGAGGTTGACACTGAATTGTTCAGTCTTATTCTCATTGATAAAATGACTAAGCAAAGGTGATTTGTGGCATCTATATTCAGAAGAATGCAGCAACCAGAGAAAACTTTTTATCAATTTTTCCAGCGAGCTCGCTATTTTAAGTAATCATTTCCAGGACAAATCCAAATTAATGTTTGCCAACAATTAACACAGTAAAGTTCTTTTCATGGCTGAACTTGTGTATCTTGAGATAACATCGCCATTGACCATTTTAAAACAAAAAACAAACCCAGAGATGCTGTATTATGAAAGAATAGCCATGAAATAGGAAGTGCAACATCAGTACAGGATCTTAAATGTATCAAGGTCCAGGATAACAGCAGGAAAGAAAAGGTTGCCACTTGCAGCAAAAAATTGCAGCCTCGGAGATGAAATTTTAAAAAAGGAAGGTATTAGTGGAAGTAAATATTTCCAAGCTTCAAAACCATGAAACCAAAACATCACTTGAAGCAAAGAAATGCTAACCTGCATTGAGAAGTTAAAGGTCATAAACTCTATTACAGGCTTTAGACCATAATATGCTGCACCAACTCCAATACCGGTAAATCCAGCCTGGAACAGTGTTATACGGTTGAGCATTAAATGGTTATCACTCAATCCAAATAAACAATTCATGATTACACGACCAAATCCTACCTCGGTAATAGGTGTATCACGAACCCGCTCAGGGCCATATTTCTTCAAAAGCCCTCTGGAGATCTAATGAACATGTGTAGATCAATAACTAGTATGTAAAACCAATATTTTACCTTAAACCTGAGGTGATAATTGAATTGACACTCACCTTATACGCACCCTGGTACTCACCAACCTAAATAACAATAGAAAACATGTAAAATGTTTATTAGAACAAAAAGTACAAATCAACAACACAGAAAGAACTTTTTTCTCTCATTCAAACCAATAAAAACTTCACCTCTTCACCCATTAGAAAGACTTTGGGATCAGCAGACATTTCTTCGTCAAGTGCTGAATTTAAAGCATCACGCACTGTCATCTGCAACAAAGGACGATAGAAACATCATTCACCATGACTCACATATTATACGTCTCTGTGATTAGAGACAAATCATATAGAAACTTGAATAACCTTAAATGAACATTCACCTCCAATAATACTTGCACTATCAGTAGCACTAAAACTGGCTATCCAACTTTTTATACATAACGATCAAGTTTTTCAATACTCCTCACGGAGAGGGAGTAAGAAGAAACAAATAAATCTTGTGCTCTATTGTAATTTTACAAACCACCAGTTACCATACCAAGTTAAAAGATTTTAGAAACATAATGCTACTCAATCATCTTTCTAGACAAATCAAAGATTTTCCACGGCCCAAAGATCAATGCATCATCGAACAACAATTTCTGACTACATGAGAATACTTATTACCTCCTTCCCAGATGAAGAAAAGGTCCTCAATGCAGTCGCTCGAATCCCTCGCTCCAAACTCTTTAAAGCGAAGAAAAATTAAATAAAACAGTTACATAACCAAGATAAAGCCAAAATCAAATAAAACAACCAACAAAATTTAGGAACCACCAATATACCGAAGCATGATTGCCTCTGCATGCCGCCCTTTGCCTTATAAATCCGAACATCCTCTTTTCCTCTCTTTTCAACAAAACCCTGATTAACATAAAAAAACACAATAATCATACATAAAGAATATGTACCCAAATCAGATTCTGATTTCCAGATCAAATCTCACACCACAAAACCCATTTTGAATGCAAAACGAATACCCGTCGACCTGCCACAACTAAAACGCGTATGAACTCCACTAAAAGGCGATAAACTCAATAAATTGAGTAGATCCTATGCCTGTTGAAGGAGCGATTTGAATACAAGATGGTTAGAAACTTAGAACAGAGTGAGAATATGTGTGTGTGTATATATATGTGTGTGTGTCCTTATTCTCTCTCTTTGTTGTCCTTTTCTATTGGTGAAATAGACTGATGAGAGAGAACAATTCTGTTGTTCGTTTGGCGGCCTGGTCAGCTGAGGATGCTTTCAGCTGTTGTACCTTGTCTTTCGTCTGAGTGGCTTAAAAGTACAAGTTTCAATCACTGCGGGGGGTGTGGAGAGAATGTACTGCCAGAGTGTAAAGGTAAATTGCATGTAACACCTTTGTATTTGGTGATATGGCTCCAAATTCACTTATGTTAATTTTATAGATGAAAAATCTTCATTATTTTATTTAAAATACAAGGAAAAAGTTCTTTTTCATTAGAAACTAACAAATACCATTGCGAATTGGCTTTATTTTTTGACTTTTTTTGGTTGTACTATATGTGTAAATGTCTATTTTGCCTGATTTCTTGACATGTTAATATATTAATAAATAATACATTAATAGTTAATTTATGTTAATATATTAATAAATAATACATTAATAGTTAATTTAAAATATTTTATAATTTAAATATATTTTAATAAATTATATTTATTTATAAAATATATTAATTAAATATCAGAATACCTAAAAAGTATATAAAGTTTCTAAAGGTTAAAATTCTAAATTGAAAATCACCACACAAAAATAAATATACTAATGAAAATTCACATTTAAATTTAATATTGATATATATAAATATCAATCAATTATATAATTATATATTATTAACTAAATTAAATTATTATTTAGTTTGACTATAATTATCCATAAAATATATTAATTAAACATAAAAATATTATATCAATTTTTTAAAATTATCTTATATTATTTAATATAAATAATTATTAAATTAAACTATTCATTATAAGTATTTTAATAATTTTTTATTATTTTTTTAAATGTAGAAAAATTATTCATAATGTTTGGATTCGTTTTCTGAGTGTTTTGTGGAAATAGAGAGATAAACAAGTGTGTGTTAGAGATAGTATGTATGTTTGGATTTATTTTTGGAGATAATTTAAAATAAGTATTATATATTTAATGTTGTGTTTTGAGAGACAAAAATTACTATTCATTGTCAAATCATGTCTTTGGAGATAATTTAAAATAAGTATTATATGTTTAATGTTGTATTTTGAGAGACAAAAATTACTATTCATTGTCAAATCATGCCTTTTTTATATATATTTATGTATATATATGTGTATGTTTTTATACTAAAACAGTTAAAAACACCTAAATAAGGTGTTTTTGAATGATGACAAACATTGGGTATGTTTTGATTTGTCTCGAAAATAAGTTGAAAATGAAAACAAACATAGTGATTGTTTTTACTTATTTCTAAAAAATTTAGAAAAATTATCACCCTCATCGTCTCCTCAATGCATCCCCTCGACGTCTCTCTTTTGCTTTCACTGCCCATCGCCTATCGACCTAGATTTGGGTGATGGCGATGGCCCATCAAAGTGGGGGCCAACGCCGCCCTTACAGAAGGGGGCGACGGCCTTTTGTGCTAGGCCACATCGCCGCTTTGTTCATATATATTGTATTTTATATATATTATATATATATAATTGTATGTATATATAAATTATTTGTCAGTACCTGCTATAAGTTAGTAATAAATCAAGTTGTGGTAAATATAAATTTTTATTTAATTTATTTTCTAATATTAATAAATTCGATGAATTGTGACTAATAGAGGAATATATTTATTAGACAAAAGCAAAAATCAGAGGTATAAATATAATTTCCTAAATCATTGGGGTCTCGTGCAATTATATCAAATTTCATGGAAGGATAGTGTAATTATCCCAAAGAGAAAAGTAAAGTATAAAATAAAAAGGGTGAATTACACGTAGACCTCCATTGAGAATGTAAAATTACACTTCCTCCAAATAAGATTTGAAATTACACTTTTAAAAAAAATTTCGTTTACGCCCAACCCCCTTTCGTTAGGGTTTGAATGAAAAATATTGATGTTAGCAAAAGAAATTATACCAATTTTTAATTTTGTCCCTCATTCAACATTTTCATGTAAATTTTTGTACTAAATTAACATCATTACATTATTTTCTTTATCAGTATAAAATTATTATACGGGAACATTAAATAAAGGGTAAAATTAAAATTTTATGTAATTATTTTGCTAGCACCGACAATTTTCAACCAAATTTTAATAAAAATGGTCATGTATAAATAATGAATTTTCCAAAGAGTGTAAATAATATTTCAAAATTTATTTTTAAAAAATAATTTCATATTTTTAAATGAGGTCTAAATGTATTTAACCCAAATAAAAACATAAATGCTCATATGTCCAATCATGAAAGTTTAAGTTTGATATTGTTCTCAATCATACTAATTACATATTTATCATTTAATTTAATATATTATTATTTTTAAGCATTGCAGGAGTACTGTTTGTAATAGCTTTTATCGTTTTTGGTGAGAGTAAGTTGAAAAAAAAAAGTGTTAAACAATAATATAAATTAAAAGTGTTCTAGAACAAAAGTGGAAAGTAAAAAAAAAAAGAAAAAATTAAGTTGGAGTGTTTGAGAAAATAAGCTTAATATTTACAAATTTATCAATAAATTGTATTATACTTTATGTACAATTCATGAAAAGTGATCAATCACATAACAAGTATATTATATTTATTTTACGATTGATTTGATTCGACCAAACTTGACTTGATTAAAATATTCCATTAACAGCTTGGTTTAGCTCAAGTATGGAGTGTGGTGTCGGGATTTTCCAATATTCATAACTTGATCCTTAATTGCAGGTCATTGATAAGATCAAAATATAAACATGCATGTACTAAATGCTACATATTTGGACTAACAGTGCAAATTTTGATGAGACATGGGGTCAAAAGTAAAATCTCACAAAAATACGTGGCTAGGAGAATAATACAAAGAGGAATCTCAACTTCGATAATTAGCGAAATCGCTATCAAATCAGAAATATTACAAGAAATAATCATTTAAGTTGCTATCTTATAATTATTTCACATTAAACAATCAAATTTCATAATTCTGAACAAAGTCGACCTTGCTAGAAACTCTTCTCTTTTGTTCCTCTCTGGGATTTGTTTTCAGCAGACTCCTGCACAACAAAAGACAAATCAAATGTTTTGACTTAATTTTCCTGTGATTGGTTTCCTAGTCCTCATGTCATTGCAGCTGGCTAAGAACTAAAATGTATATTGCTATTGTTATATGTGTATTAATTACACAAACACCTCGTATTTTTATAAAATTATAAATACACCTCTTAAAAGAGTTCTGGAGATATCTATACAATTGGGCCAAAATATCAATATGCAATAAGTTTCTGGTAAAAAAAGAAAGGGGAAGGGGGCAACAAAACCTCGTGATGTGGGAGGCATTAAATTTCTTTCTAAAAGTTCAGGGACGCTGTCATTTTTTTTTTATTCAGGAAAATTTTGTAATTATTTTTATAGGGATAAATGAAATTAACCTGTAATTTCACATATAAATAGTATATCCAACTTTTAAAGATAAAACATAAATTATAATTTATCTCTTTATGATATATTTTTTTTTAGGAAAATCATCCCGTGTCAAATAAAATTAAAAATATTAGGAATTTAGCTAGTTGTTACATATATTTGAGGATATGCAGTTATAAATTTACCTCTGATGAGACGGCACCACCAACCGAAATCGCACTGTTGAAGGCATCATGCCTACCTGCATAAATATTTACACCAGCATTTCATTAGCAACATATCTATATATATATATGTTATGTGAAACAATTAATGAATTGATTAATCTAATTAACATGATGATCAAGATGAGCTAGATGTAGTCACCAATGTCATTGTGTTTGTCTTCTTCATCATCCTTGAAATACACTCGAAAGCTAGGGGAGCTCGGGGCATGCCCGATCATTCTCTCATCATCGTAATCGTCTTCCTCACCATCATCGACGCTACTAATTTCACTCTTGCTCACTTTATGACCATTTCTACCCTTTTCTCTAATGTCGACGTTCCTTACATCTTTGTGTTTCTTGTCATCCTTGTGTTTGTCCTCACCCTCGCCCTCGCCCTCGCCCCTGGGGGAGAAAGTTACGATTTTTGGGGCACTTTTGTACGTAGACGATCCATCCTCATGCCAAAGCAACTCTTTCTTGGAAGGGGTTGATATTGTAACCTTGTGGGGCCGTGTGTGCCTTCGCATCTTGAGCTCGTCCGGCGGCGGCATCACCATGCCATCCCCATCTAACCGTGAGCCACCGCAACCCATGGTATTGCAGGCTCAACGATACATGCAAGCAAGGCGGATCGATGTCTACCCACGTTGGATGACAAGAAAATCGAGACTAGGAAGAAACCCTAGTTTGATGTTATATGTATTTACAACAAGTGTTGGAAAGGGTCCGATCAATGAGCAGTACAAGTTTTGATTTAATGAACAAGAATGTAGGATTTTGTCATGACTTATGTTTGTGTTCCCCTAGACAAGGTCATTGTTTGCTGGAAGCTAATTTTTTACAAGGTATTTTTTGATGGTCAAATGCTTTTCCAGTGGTAATTTTCTGGAGGAGTGGGCTATTATTCAGGAGGTCTTTTCTCAACAACGGATGGTCCTGAGCGGAGGTTAATTTCTGTAACAATGGATGATATAATTAGTTCTACTCATATTTTTCTGAGGGAAATCAGATATTAGACCACGTGACAAACTAATAGTAAGTATGGTGTGGTTTAGTTTTGTACGAATTCATTTTTGCAATTTGTCTTGTTATTTGAAAGTTTTTTCATGTTGAGGATGAAAATGAGTTTAAAAAGTGTATCCAATTAACTTAGTTACGCATGTTACATGCATTTTTTCTGATTATTTTAGTAAATTTTGATCATTTTTGTCCTTAGTGTACGAAAATTTTAAAATTACAAGAACAAAATTGCCAAATATATTCTTACAAGATTAAAATTACCACCCCATATGTATATTTACAAGATCAAAATTGTAATTTTCCCCAAACTAATTAATAATATGTACATTTTTATTTAAAACACACACACACACCCCACTCCCCAACCACCGGTCATCCCCTTCCTCCCTCCACTCCACCGCCTCAATGGCCACCCCCTCACTATCACGCCATCCCAACCCCCACCGCCGCCCCTCCTCTTCCCTTCAAAAACCAATCCCCCTTCCCCCTCCAAAAGGAAAAAAAAGAAAAAAATAAACAGTGCCCCCCGTCGCCTCTCCTCCCTTCCCCGGCTCCTTTTGCCCGTCGCGTCGCCCTCAAACCGTTCTTCTCTCTCTTCTCTCTGTCTATGTACATATATTTACATATATAACATTAATTATGTATATAAATACATTATATATAATGTATTCTAAATTAATATTTGCATAAATAAATATTAGATAAATTACAACTTCAAATCTAGATCCTTGATTTGAATTACGTAAGATCTAATCCATTAATCTATTAGTTAAATTTGGACTTTCGATAAATAAGATCCAACGGTTCATAAATAATGTTGCAAATATATATTATAATTAAAATTTTAAAAAATAAAAAAAAATCAGAAAAATCACGTGGACTACACAAATTGCCTGAGGGGAGTAAGTTGCTCTATTTTCACTAACATATGGGGGTATTTGATATTTTTCTTTTTACATGGAATAATTTGTTTATTTTTAATATCACATGAGTGTAATTTACATTAAACCCCTTTCTAAAATAGCCAATATTAGTTTCACACTTTAAAAAAATATTATAAAAAAGCAAACTTGCACTTTGGTCCTACTAGATAAAGTCGTTCTCACTTTTGCTCCCTCGTTTTATTGGATTGACATAAAATTTCGACACTATTTATCCTGTGCCGTTAAATGTAACAGTAAAAGATTATGATCCGCTAGTTAACAGTTGTTGACTTGAAAAATAAATGCTCAAATTTCATTTAATTTTTTAAGAACTTTCAAAATTATATATTATAAAAAATAAAATTATTATTACTTTTTTTTTTTTAGTACTAAAATTAATTTATACCGATCCTCTCCTGGAACCCCTCCCATACCCCACCTCCCTCCGCCGCGATCATCCAGACTTAGGCGTTGCGACCAAGAAGGAGGTCTGGTTGTGGGGTGGAGAGTAGGGGGTTAATTATAGTAAATTTATATTTTAATAATTTATAAATTTGAAGTTTTAAAAAATTTACAAAATCAGAAACTTAAAAATAAATAAAAGTAAATATTAAAATTTTATTTTAAATATTTATAATAGTAATTTAATTAAATATTATATATAATAGGTAAAATAATATATTTAAATATATGTAAATGAAATAATAATAGATAATTTTTATAATTGATTAAACTTTATATTCTTATAGATATCTAACTTCCGATGAACTTTATTATATTAATCTTTTATGTATTGTTAATTTTATTTTTAAAAATTCAATATACTTTTCCAGTATTTTTATATTTAAATAAATATATTTAAGAAAATAATTATTTATTTTCAGGAGGAAGAAAAGTACAATAAAAAATAATATTAAATTACAAGAAATAAAGGAGGTTGAATTTATAAAATAAAAACATGGTATTTTAGTTAATATGAGCTCAAAATGAGTTCTTTTGCAAAACATGAGATTTTTAGCCTATTTTTAAAATATGTGGAAGATTTTAACCTTTTTTGAAAGATATAGGGGGTAAAATGAAAACCAAAAGTGTCTGATGAATAATGGTTTATTTTTGTGGAACCAAAAGTACGATTTTGCCATTATAAAATAGTCTCACTGTCGTAACGTTAGTCCCACACTTTAGGAAAATATTACAAAGTGAGTTCTACATTTTTTAAAAATATTATAAAGTTAGTCCCAACCATTACAAGTTTTTTACAATTGATCTAACTTTGCGCCATTTGTGGGACTATAAATATTGATTATTTCAAAAAGTACGAGATTAATATTATAAATAATTTTATATTTTGGGACTATGATTATAATCTTCTATTATAATAATGTGAAGACCAAAAAATTTGTGCCAACCGGCGACGGTCCATTTAATATTTTTATTTAGTATTTAGTGAGAAATTAATATTTAAATATAAAATGCAATAAATAAGGAACCAATTTAACGTAAAAAGAAATTAATAGTATAGATTGGAATCCTCTTTCTCTGCCCCTATCAGTATTTAAAAATAAAAACTGAAGATCTTCACTTTGTGTGGCTGTTGCTGAGGAATTAATTTCATTCTCTGACAAGAAAAGTAGTGTAAGAGAGTGAAGGAGCACAGATTCTATCTCCTGATCTGCTTCATGTCTCAAAAGACATTTCTTCCCATAAAAGCAACAATTATATGCTATGCTTCCTGTTTGTACTTAACCTCTATTTCCTTCACAAAATTCCACCCCCTTTCCCTTACAAGAATTAGGTTCTCCCACTTTTATTTTATTAATAATAATAATAATAATATCACCCCCAGATATTTTAGTATAAAATTCTATCGCATCTTGTATTACATTTTATATATATTATAGATATACGTGTATAAAATTCATGTTGGTTCTGTATATATTAAACAAAATACTTCTATACGTACATGGAATGTATATATATGTAAACTTGTAAAGTGAATTATTTCGTGCAATAATTAATGAATATATAGGAGAAATCTTCTATATATTACAAATTCTCATTTAAGGGTAATGCCCATGAATCGGTTGAAATAAATCAAAATCAAATACGAAGTTTGATTTTTATTTTTTTAGAAAAATAGTATTTGATTTGATTTCAGTTTTTAGTTTTGGTTTATCGATCAAACCGTATTGAATACCTTTATTATTTTTTGTTATTTTATTTGTCAAAAAACTAAAAAATAAAGAAGAAGTGTAATTTTTTTAAATATTTTTGAACACAAAAATCAGTATACATATCAAGATTAATTCATTTCGAAATTTAGTACGTCTCGACATACTAAAATTTTGATTCGATTATATTCGACTTTATTCGATGAACGCCATGTCATGTATATATAAAATTTTTTGGGAATATGCAAACAACCCTATTGTGATATCGTAACTGAGCAAATTATTCTATTACGAAAAAGAAAATAGCAAAATACCTTCTGTATTTTTTAAAATACAGTAATTTATTCCCATGTATTTTTAAAATATGGTCTGCGTACGGAGATAAATTACTTCATTTTAGAAAACACATGAGAGTAAATTGCTTTCTTCTTTTTTTTTTTTATAAGGAGTATTTGCTCATTTACGATATGACGTAAAAGTAAATTGCATTAAACCTATAAATTTCTTGAAATCATCTGAGTTGCGGACCATTTAAACCTTACACTAAAATGATCACTCTTTAATTTGATTCAAACATATAACTCAAAAAACTACATTAGTAGTTGATCAATGGTCCATAATTACATTTAAATGTTGTAGGAAGTGGAAGAGACCTAGTGTGGAGGAGAGGAGGATGATGATGATGAGGCAGAACAAGAATCTGTGTCGCTAGTTACATCATCATCTGCCCCTGTAATGAAATGATCATACTTCCTAGGATTATAACCATCGTAATTCTCTTCCACTTCTTCTGCTGTGCTGCTAATTCTTTTCTTCAAAAATACACGGCACAAACTCCAATTCCCTATTCGAACCAATGAACCCTGCAATTTTTGGTAGTTCCAAAATCTTGTTAATAGAGTACTGGAGCAAATGTGTAAACACGTTGGTGTCAGAAATTTTAGTTGACGATGTTAGAGATATTAAATATTCAACACGATGGATTCGGATAAAAAAAGAGATCAATCCTGACTTTGGATTTCGTTGCTATTCATTTATAAACTACTCGGATCATAATATATTCATCAGTTCGCTAATTATAAAAAAGACATGAATATTTACCTGAGAGTTCTTTTTCTGTTGCATATCACAATCCATATGTCCAGAAAGAGCGATGAAGTACTCATGCATGATCCAATCAGTCCTACAAGCAAGAGGATTCTTTCCCTTGTAAAAGACCAGGGATTTTCTGATCCCGACTATCGGCATCCTTTTCGGGCAAATTATCCGTTTGGTCGAACCGGTGGCCTTCCAGTGACCAGAACAAGTCCCTCTGCTGATTCTATCACCGTTCCGTCTTGTGTTGCCCTCCTTATTGCTAAAAAAGTACTTGTCTTGGTCGGAATTACCTATATTTAGAAAGTTTAGTTAGCGTGCAAAATATGGATAATTTAATTTCAAAATGTATTACAAGGTGTTAATTGAAAAGAGTAAAAATTATAAAATAAAAAATTAAAAACAAAATAAATAATTAATTCTCATTAGTATATGTTAAGAAGTTTCTCAATAAAATAAACCATTATTGTCAAATTAAACTTGGATTTATAATAAAAAAAATAGTTCATTATAAGCTACAGCAATAAGAAGATGTTCATATGTAATATATGAAATAAATCACATTACAAGAAAAAAAAATGTAAATTTCATTATCAAATAGAACTTTTCAACGTTATCGGATATTATCACGGATAAATATCCCGTGATAACTAATAAAATCATTCTATCGGCGATATAGTTAATACGGTACACAAGGGATCAAGAACGGCGAAAAATTAAGAAAAAATATGAGGAAAAAAAAAAAAAAAAACCTGGAAGTTCCCAAGGATCGAAGGTGGAAACGTCGATCTCTGGAATAAGTAGAGGAGGCAATGGATGGGAAAAAGTTTTACGTGCCAAGTACTGAAAGACGATCTCTTGGTCGGTGGGCTGGAATCGAAATCCAGGTGGTAATTTGCTCCCTCCATCCCCAGCAACATTCAAGCAGTACTTTTCCATTCTTGATCAGACGTTATTAGCTGCAATATATAATACCAAAGAAACTGAGAATGTTACTGGGAATTAAGAGAATGATGAGAGAGGTAGAGCCTCGACAGGCCACTGATCAGTACTGGAGCTGTCAACCTGCATGGAAAGCTTCACTCTTTATAGAGATGGAATCACTCACAACTTATTTTATTCTTTTTCCCTTTTTTTTTCTTCATAAAAGATCATGCTGTCACTGTTGTTCTTTATTGAAGTCTTTTTCTTAAAGAGGTAGACTATGCACCCCTAGTTAAGTTATTGGTATGTATATGTTTATACCTGATTCGAGGTGTTTGTCTGAGCTTATAAATTTTAAAATATTTTATAAGATGTTATAGAGTGTTTGTAATTTTTTTTTGGAAAATATGCTTATAAACTAAAAAAATAAGATGTTAGAAACTTATATAACTCTGTGCGAGTTAGTTACACAAATTTATTATTACTAACATCTTATAAGCCCAATCGTATAATTTTATCTAAACTCTTTGAGAACTGAATTTTGAAATAAGATTTGACATCTTACGAGTTCTAAAAACATCTTATATATAAGATTTATGAGCTTATAAGATCTTTTAAATAAATTTAATTAGTTGTTGGGCCATACTTGAAAGTTTTCTTTTAAAAAACATATGATAAGATATTGTGAAGTGTGGTAAATTTTTTTAAAAAATAAATAAAATCAGCAAATAAAAAAAGAAAAATAAACAAATAAGACGTTAAGATTTTCTAACTTATTTTTAAAATTTAACAAGTTTTTGCAATTTTTTTATCATTCTAACGATATAATTATTGTTTCTAATATCTTATAAACTCCGCAATCTTCTTTTAATCAAACACTTTAAAAATTTACGTTTAAAGTAAAATCAAACATATTTCACAACGTATGAACTTATAAACTCATTTATATATAGCCAAACATGAACCTGTTGATTAAGGTTGTCGATTCTTCTTATATTTATTTAGTTAATAACTTTCTATACTTGAAGTATTAATTTCACCAAGAAAATCAAACTCACGTATATTTTCTATTCGATTCGTTTGAACTTCCATATTTGAAATATTATTTAATTTCATAATTAAATGAAATGTAGTTAGATTTAGCATCAATCGCTTTTATAATTATGGATTTCTGACATATAAAGTAGAGTGATCCAGCCCTTTGATTAGGTGAGATTCACATACTTATTGGTATGTGTTTTGAATATTGGTTGGAGTTGGGGGGTGAAAGCAAAAAAGAAGTGAAAAAAGTTTTGTACTTTATGGAAAAGTAATAAATCCCTGAAAAAGATGGGAAGGAGGAGAGGGAAATTGACTTGAAAATGGGATTGGGTTCTTTCCTTCACCTATAAGAAGTTGCTTTTTCTTCCTTATTTTTTCATTGGTGTTCAAAAGTCATAAAGTCAGCTCATTAAATTATTAAAAACAAAGGCAAACCTACATGCAACATACTTCAAATTTTATTTCATTTCATTTCCCTCTAATTATTCCATTCCTGTTTAAGTTTAGACACATACTCTTTTTTTCTATCAGTAGTTGCACAATGGCATAAACAGTTCAACACAGACACAAAGTAGTCCAAGAAAGCTCGATATGAGATCGACCCACTATTATTCATTATCGGTCTTAAGGCAATCTTGGGCCTTTAAGTGAACCCTAATTAGATCCAGTTTTAAACATAGACCCGATCCATATATCGATTCGGTTGAAACCTGGTCGAATGTGCTTGTTTTATTTTTTATTTTTTTATGATATTGATGTTTTATTATACATAATTAATTAAATCTATATTATGAAAAAATAAATAATAAATTAAATGAAAATTTATATATAAAAAATAATAATTAAGAATATAAAAAAATGTTCGCAACTAATTATGTTTGAACGTCACTAATTGTCAATAATATGAACTATGTGCATTAATACAAAAATAACTTAATGTATTTTAATTAATTTTGTATTAGTACAAAAAATAATGTTAATTCCTCAAAATTTAAATGGAGATAGAATAGGTTTCAAGAAAGATTTGGTTGAACTCGAGATTTAATTCACCTCACTTATTAAGTTATTATTAATACAACTCGAAGCCCATTCAGTCCCACTTGATACATCGCTCTTAGTAGGATGCAGAATACGTTCCGACCCATCTCAACCCAACCCACATCTCTATGTATTGAAAGAAATATAATTTTATTGTCATGGTTAATTGTCACAGTTAAAAGTAAAAAATAATTTAATCATAGCTAAAAATATATAAAATATTAATTAACTGTCATCGAAATTGATGTTATCTAATTATGATAAATAATTAAATTTTTATTATTTTTAAATCATAGTCGATATAGAAAATAATTTATTTTTTTTAGTGGGATCCAACCTGATTGTCAAGCCAATTCAAGAGACAAGAATAATAACAAGTTAAGGAGGATTTTTGTACTAAGATTTTAAGAAATTAAATTATTTTTCTTTTTGTTCAAAATATATTGTGGGAATTTAAATAAAATAATAACATTAATTTAAAACAGAAGTTATAATTGTTAGTTCATAATCAAAATTGAATTTAAAATGAGAAATTTATTATACTCCTTAGGGACTTAAAATTGAGTGGGTGGGCCATATTTATCTGGGCCAAGCCCAGATATTTGATCCAATATTCCATTTCCTACTCCCCTTGTTTTAAGCGGGTTTTCCTAGGGTTTTTCTATGCTTGTGATTGTGAAGGTGAAGTACAAGAAATTCTCTCATCTGCAATGGATTCTTCGTCGCTCAACTCCCCTGACTTGCAGCACTTTCTCGATGTAAGTAATTGCAACTATTTGTGAATGATTCTGGGTCGGTTTATAATATTGCATATACCTATGTGTACCTTCAATTTTGATTTGTTGCCGGTCCTCAATCCTCCATTCCAATCTTTTGGATTTTCATTGTTGAAAGAAATTTCGGGAACTTTTTTTTTTCTTCTTTTCCTTGTTATGTTATTTGAATATTTTGAAGTTGTATGAAAAGAAAACTGATATTATATCAAGAAATAATTTTGGGGAGATATAATTAGAAGTTAGTGAAAAAAGAAATTCCCTCAGTTGTCACCTCAGCAATTTTGGGGAGGTTGAAGTAATAAGCTTGGAGAACTTTTTGGATTAGCCGATATTTCCTGCTTGCAAATTGCAACCAGATGTTTACATCTTTGTGATTCCAATTTTTGAGCTCAAGTTGTAATCTGATTTAAGCTGCGATGATTTTCCTTAGACTGTGGCACTAAATGTTCGGAGTGTTGAAGAAGCATAAGTTCTTGATATGCAATTGTAGCTCAAACTATAATGTGGAGTGGCTTATTGGATAGCAACCTCCAAAGCAGGTTTATTAGAGGCTATTAGGCAGGTTAATTTGGGAACTTTAGTTGGTAGAGTACCCAAGGAAGCTACATCTCTCTACACATTAAGAAAATTGAGCTGAAGATATTGACTTCTTGTTTGGGCTTGCTAGCGAAGATGCTTAGCCCCCCATCATGCTTGAATAGAGACTATGTTCTAATTTAAACTTTGAAGTTTGAAGTCTCGTCAGCCTTGATCTCTGTCTGCTTGTCCCATGCATGTTGGATTGCATAAAGTTTGGGTCTTCTGCAGATTGCCCTTTCAAGCTGATCCAACTAAACAACTTTCTCGCTACTGTGCTTGGAAACCATCAACTTAAACATATAAGGAGGCACTAGCTTTGTTTTTCAATTTGCATTAGCTGTTCCTGATACAGTAGCTCCTGTAACACTGTCGAGATTCAGTAGTGTCGAGTCTTTATTTTGTGGTTTCGGCCTCTTGTTTTTTTCACTTATAACTTGTTGTCGTATATGTTTATCTTCGACACTCGCGCAGATCAAATATACAAGTTGTTATCCCAATGATAATAAAGGAAAAAGTTAAGGAGATCAGGTCATTGGATTGATCTGGACTAAGAGAAGGCAATTCATGACTAAGAATCTTCAATTCCACTTCCCCTTAAGTGTACTTCATCGTATATGTTATGGATAGGAGCCATCTCAAAAATACATTTTTCGAATGAAAAGGATATTTAGGACTTAAAACTTTTGAGTGTGATTGCAAAATGTGTACAAGTTAAATGCCATTGGCACATAAACCAATTCCTGGATCTTCATAGAACTTCCACCAATTGAAAATTTGAATTTCATAGATTGTCCTTGATTTAATTCTCAACTTTTGGAAACTTCTACTGTGTTGTTTCATCTGGCAGTATACAACTATTGGCAAGTGCAAATAACTTGCCCTTTGATAGCTGATTGTGGCTAAATGGGCATAATATATATTTTTCCCTTAACTGCCTAACCTCTTTTTTGGAAGGTTATAAACATGCTAGAGTGGAATATTATTGAACCTCTAATGTCCATATGAAATGGAACCCTAATAAATTGCCTCGGTTGTTGAACAATTTTTAATGTAAGATTTATGCCATGCACTTCCCTATTCCTTTCCCTTTATATTGATCCTGTGCCCTATTTCTTTTTTATTATTTGCTTTTGGACCATTTATTGTCCCTAGATATTAGTCTAGGCAATGCACTAGGAAAGGATGTTTGATGTTATTATAGCATAGTTGTTAATAGCGCATGGCGCAACATGGCGCAAGGGTCCGCTGGAGCCATGCGCACGGCGCGGCGCGCACATTTTTATACTACGGCGCACATGTATAGAAATAAATTATATATTTCATACATCAGTATATATTCACATCAATAATGCACAAATAAGTAAATATAAACACTAGAAATAATTTTAATCATCATACCATAAAAGAAATTTGCATAATAATAAGTCTTAGGAAAAACAAAAGAGTTCAAAACAGTCAAGATGATTAAACAATCCTACATAATCATTATAAACACAAATATATAATATCCATCAATCAAAATCCAAATCTTCCCTAATTTCTAATTTCACTCGTTTTTGCAAGATATTTTTTATTGTTTTTATTCTTTTAAATAAATTAACTGAAATAAAGACTGGCTAAAAAGCCCAGCCTTTATTTACACTAAGCGAAGCTTTCGCCCATTTCTTTTTAAGCCCTAGCCTAAAAAGGCTGGGGATTGGCGTGCCATTGCTAACTATGTTTAATTATAGTTATCTGCCTAACATAATTTTTATCACCTCTTTTGCTGTATCAATTTATCATGGAATTCGAGCAAGTGTGTTTGATGGGCATGGACTTATTGCTGATTCTCAGAATTCTTTGTCTTGCTAAAGGCTTTCTGTTAGCATTTAATTTACATCACTTTATCTTCACAGCAAGAAAAACAAAAAGCTATGGTGAATGAAATGATCGGAAAGCTTACATCTGCTTGCTGGGATAAATGCATAACGGGTACTCCTGGAAGCAAGTTCAGTTCTAGCGAATCGACTTGCCTCACAAACTGCGCTCAACGTTACATGGATATGTCTCTTCTGATCATGAAACGTCTGCAGCAGCAATGAACTAGGCCGATCTTTCTCTTGGGTCTGAAGTAGAAGGTTTCTGATATCTGATGCCAAGAGTCTACTCCTATCAACAATCAAATTACACAAGTTCTTTGCATTAAGACAAAAGTGTATGATATAAATTATTTATTACTATCATCTTCTGTGGTTATTAATTTTTTTTTAACACTAGTTACATTCATTGTATCAGATGTCTGTATATGGATATACCCTTGTTTGCGAATTTCAATTGCTGATATGCCCAATTCATTAAGTTTTATTGAAATTATCAGAAAGCAGATTCATTAAGAGTCTATCTTGCACAGGGCATGATCTGTTGGAGGAGGACGAGAGAAAGGTGGAACTTTGAAAACGAAATGGCAAAATCGAATTCTACCAGAACAATTACATATACACACATTAGCTAGCATATAAGCTATGCTGTTTTCAGTTTCTTCCTCTTTTTCACCTCGACTTTTAATTTACACAACTCAATTACTATTGCTGATTTTCGGTGATATTATTATCACCATCGGGCAGAATTATCCGACTGGACCCTATTGCAAGGGCTCTGTTGATGGGCATGTCCCACATCGCCTTCTCTTGCTCCCCTTTTGCAGTTCCCACATTTGTGCTGATAAAACTAGCAGACATTGAGTGAGATGGTATCACAGATTTTTTCTGCACCTTTGCCCGGAAATTGTTCTTGGAAGCGGGGATACTCCTCCAGAATACCTCCATGAAGTTTCCAACTATTCCTTTGTTATAAGGATTGGAACGCATGCTGTATTGATATCTAAAATTCTCATATGTTGACTGCAATGAAGAAAAAGTCCATGTTGGGAACTTCTCAAGATACACATCAACGTGATACAGATCAAATTCGGGAACAGAGGATTATTCATTAACCACAGAATTTGCTTGAGATAGGAAAATAATGATAATTGGGAATGCATCGACTAAAATTGAAGAAAAGTTATTGTCCGAGTACAATGCATTTGCACAATGTAAGGGTATAATAAGGGATTCTATTATCTTTTCCAAATATTTGTTATGATTTGGATTCATTTGCAGAAATAATTTTCTTTCGGTAAAAATGAAAATGTGTCTGTTTGGCATAATTTCGTTAACTGTTTTCTTGCTAACATTTTGAGAAAACAACTTCAAAACCATGCACCTACATTTTACGCACTATTTCATAAAACATACTCTATTTATACATGTAACATGCTTTCTTCAAATGAATATTGAATCTACCTATCGCTTAATGGTCAAATTTTGTTACTGACTCATTCAAACACATTTTCATTTCCACACTTTTCGGAGAGGCAATTTCACATATTTTGGGCAAACTCTTTCCAGAAAGGTTTCCCAAAATGATAATGGAAATGAATCTGAGAACAGGCAATTATTGGGTTAATTTTTAAGAATATTGTGTTCCTACAATATAAAATCGGGAAAAATGCAATTTACATTCTCTATGATATGGAAATGAGCAAAATACCTCTAGTGAAAAATAAAATAATAAATTACCCCAATATTTTGGAAAATACCCCCTATCTAAACCATTGACAGGGGGGCAATTTTGCTTTATTTTTTAAAACATTGGGGGTTAATTTGCTAATTATCTTTTTTCAAGGGGTATTTGCTTATTTCACATATCAAGGGGGTAAATTGCATTTAACCCACATAAAATCTACATTATGATCAGACAGACAGAAAGCTCATCTTGCTTCCTTTTCAAATTTCAAAGTAACCAGCCATCAGGTATTTGAACAGGAATAGTATAAACTCGGGAACAGATACCCATAAACCAATAATCAGCTTGTTACCTGGTTTGTACTGATGAGGTATAGGTGGAAGACTGATAGCCCGCCCACAAACCAGAGTGCTAAGAAAGTATAAGCAAGAAGCACGATGGATGCAGGTGTTTTGGTCATTGCTTTCCATATTGAGCTCTTCTCACTATCCATTATCCTCTTAATATAGACCCAGCAAAACCCATGAACATACAAGCAAAGAAGTGTCGTTGAAAAGACGAACATGAAAAAGAACCGATAGTTCCTCTGCAGCCAAAATCAAGAAAAAAGGTTCATATGAAACAAATCTTTGTACACATATGTAGATGGATGTCGACACAGATAGAAGTATGTGTTATAATATTACTCTCCAAAAACATTTAAACTAAACGAGACTTTGAGTAAGAAGTTTTCATGCTGGATTATATTCAATACTGAAACAAGTGCTGCATTTGTCAGGAAGTACTTACCAATCCAATACATTGGCCAATCCAGGGGCAATGATGGTCGAATCGTTCCACACAGTTGTCGCAAATTGAACAATGTGAACAACGTGGAGGTCTATACAGCATACAAGTGTCGCAGTATTTCACTTTCACAGTTATTCCATTAATTACAACATCTTTGGTCCGGGGCAAGCGGGGCGTTTGCCCAGGTCCGAATTCCATACTATTATCGTGTTCTGGTTCTGGAGGATGAGCATTGCGAGGAATAATACCAGGATCTCTTCCAGAAGTCAATAGAAGAAGCATTAAATCCTGGAAATGCAAATACAACTACGAAATGTTGATTATGCTTGTCTCTTGTTTCTTCAACACACAGAATGCAGAAAAGCAAACCCAACTTCAATTATTCTATATGAACACACATCAAGATTGCATTCAGGGTTTTGCTTTGGTACAACTAGCAACTTTTTTCAGAAATCATTCTGCTCGGTAGTTCAAAAGATTACTTTCGGCAAACTTCATTACTTTTGCCCAGGTTTACCATACATCAGCATAGATGATTACAATGTAGGGATTGGTAGTTCTTGTTTAGATCATAGAACTCATGGACTATTGCAAGAATGATAGATGATGATCATAAGACCAACCAAATGCCCTTATCCAACCAATAGCTTAGAAATCACAGCTCAGCTGGTCAAAGTAAATAAAAAAAAAAAAGAAAACCAAAATCTCAACCTAATTCAACAACTGCATTGGTGGGATACTGAACCATTTGAAACGAACGTAAAATTTAGAGTAGGAAATGGAACTTACATATAGTGTGAAAACAATAAATACAACCATAATTGCAATCCCCCAATCGCCAGAGAAATCATCCATCAGTTTTCTCGCAACAAACATGCAGAAAATAGTGGCAGGAGCAACTATAAGGGCTATCGTCAGCAAGACTGATCTTGCGTCTGGCCCAAAAATGAACCTTCCCCCAAGACAAAATATCTGCAATAAAATTAAATGGATAACCACATATCAGAATACATGCGAACCAGCAGCAATTCTTTCTCCACAATTTTCACGCAGTTTCTGATCGTGGAACAGATCCTTCAAGAAACTTCATTGTAAAACCACATACTTTCTTTCCAAGGATTTAACTGATATATGACCTCAAGTGTTTATTGCATTACTCCATGTCATGTACACATTCAGGTTACACGCCAACAAGTAATCAAATTATTGACAAGATGTATACTTCAGAGATAAAACAAGCTAAATTTCCATACTACCACCCCAAAAATTGCTTTATTCTTTGCCCCAGATACCCAATAAGTATTATTGAGCGAAAGCTGCTTCAAAAAAAAATCTGGGCAGTAGAAAATAAAAATTGCATCGATGCCGGTTTATATTTCCTCTAAAACGCTCAAACTTGATCATATCTGAAACTAATTGCAAAGTCAAGATAACATGTTCCAGATTATAACTCTCCGATAAAGCTATAACAACGAACTCCAAAAGACGATCAAGATAAGTTAAAGCTCAATTCAAGAACCTGATAGTAAAGATCTTAATCTTCAAAGAATAACTATATTTCCCAAATAACAGGAACCCATCAAAATTTTCTCAAAGAATCAGATAAAAACCAAAAAGTTACGGAAGTTACATTACTCCCTTCCCAAGCCTTGTAAGTCCGGACCATCTCCGCCGCACTCTCGACGGCGCCACCATGGGACTCCGGCGGCGCCACTGCGTCCATCTCTCTCTCCTCTAATAATTTTCTTCTCTAACAAAAAATTATGCTCTTTTTCTCTCACTAGACAAAAGAAAATTGAAATGACGGTGTGAAATACTCAATCGCAGTGCGCAAAGTCAGCAGAGAAGAAAAGAATCGGGCAGAACAAAATATTATGTTTAGTTTATAACACTATAAGAAAAGTCGTTGTATACAGCAAGTGGTGGTTTCCCTGTGTGGCGGGGTTGTTGCATCAGTTTCCGGCAGTCAATTTCCCCGGAGGATAAGGGCGGCGGGGGAATCGAAATTATATTTAGAAAAATATGGGGCAAAAAACATATGGAGAGGAAGAAATGAGCCATTATATGAATTTTAACGTGAATTTATTTGTTAAATAGAAATATAACTATTAGATAATGTTTTAAATTAAATTTATGTTTTAATTGTATTAAATTTCAACAATATAATTATTTTTAAAATTTATATACATATTTTTTATAATTATAAGACGAATTTAATTTTAATAAATAATAATAAAAATATTGTAGTAGTAAATATATTTATCTTCATTTATGGGGCGTAAACTCATCTATTTTAGAGCTGGGGATTAAATAAAGTGTAATTTAAGATAAAGTTGGAGGGCTAAAATGTTTATATATTTATATAGTTCAAATATTAAAAAATGATTTAATGCTCATTACCTCCCCAGCTTGTGGGGATAACGCGTTTGTGAAGTGGGTGGCTGGCTGTGACTAAGTCTTCCCAATTATGCTAATTATAAAGTTAATAAACTTTAATTCATAGATGTGGTATACATACTAATAAAGAAAATTTCATATATCAACAATATTTATGTGTGTTTATATTTATATGCTAATTATGACATATGGATTGATATTTAAGTTGTGATTATACTTGGACTATAATATAGAGAGAATTAATGCAATTTATCTCCTACAAAATGCAAAAAGAGCTATAAATTTTAGGGATGATAATGGGACTGATATGGGATGGATTCCACTAAATTCGAGACTTGTTTCACTTAATTTTATTTTGACTCAAAACACTCGATACTGCTTGATTTTTACTATAATTGAACCTAAAATCTGTCTCAAAACCTTCCTAGAGCTTCAGACTTGGCATATTTATATAATAAAGAAGGGTTAATTGGATATTTTCGCATGCCAAAAGTGAGTGGAAGCTATGAGCAATTTAAATCTACTTGTGAATACAATCTTTGTAAAAAAAGAAAAAAAATGATAAAATGGCTTTTCCTGAACCTATTTCTTCAATGCACGTTCTTTTAGTTTGTTTTTGCAACTTCATTAGAACACAAAAGAGGTTTTTGCGTTTTTGTCTTCTACTGTAATAGTAATTGTCAGTCTATTTTAATAAATTATTATTTTTTATTATAAATAATTAATATATTGATTTATTAAAAACAAAAAAAAGGGTATTTTTTTGAAGAAAACATTCAATCAGAGACTTTCCAATCTAACAAGTTTCAACATCAAATCTTAGCTGTATAGAGTTTAAAAAAGAGAAAAGGGAGCAAAATAATTGGGTGGAGGCTAATAAAAGATGGTTGGCATATGTAGAGTAGAGCTGCATATTTAATTATGTGTGAATGAACATGTTTTAGTAACAATGAAACTTGACCAAATTCAAGAAGCAATGACTTACACCTAAGTTTCCTAAGTATTTATTGCTTACAAAATTACGTCTAAATATTAATAGGTGTCTAAATATTAATATTACAGATTATAATCTTAAAATTCTATCTCAAATTACCAATATTAAATTTTAAGGTAATTTAGTTAAAATAGAGAAAACTTCAAACTAATTAATTTCTGTAGATATAATCAATTTTTTAGTGTTTTTTTTTAAAAGAAAAAAGGAAAATGGGCGAACAATAAGTTAAATGTGTCATATTAATAAAATAACAATGAGACGGTAACACAAAATTATTGGTACTATATGTATGATATAACAAATATGAGGATATATATATATATATATATATATAATTTTAAAAAAGTTAACAAAGGAGGTTTATATAATTGTCAAAACACTTGAGTTTTTTATTAAATTTTTTTATTTGATCGATGCCGATAAATTTAAATATTAGGATTAATAAATGAGTTTGTTTATTAGATGATAACGAATGTGGTCGTTATTAAGTATAATTTTTTAAACTTGAAAAAATCGAGGTTCAAAATAGTTAAATTAGAGGAGATGAATGCAGATATTTTAAAGCGTGATTATTAAGTAAAACGTGAAATTTTCTAGGTGACTTGTGACACTCTAGACTAGATGGAGCGAGCATGGGGTTACCACTGCAATGTTGATTTCTAGACATGGAAAATCGTATTTTTTATTTTGTTTATTTAAAAATATTTTATGTGTATATATATATATAATTCCATAAAATTTAAAATAAAAAAATGAATCTAATATGAGCAACTCCCAACGTAAACACGTAGTGGTGTCCATATGAATGAGTCTCAGAAACCGAGCTGCTCCACCCTTCACTCCTAATTTGCTTGCTTTGGAATCAGAGTCTCAACCTCATTTCTATGCGTATGTGAATGTACATAAACTGACTACATTAACTTTGGACTTTTTCCATCATATATTTTTTACATCACTCATTATTCAATTATACCAAAATAAATGTGGTTTTCGATTTTGTATGCTGAACGTGTAAATGACTGTCAGTCTATCACACATCTTTCATTTTATAAAATAAAATAGGCATCAATCATGTACAGAATACTAAACGGTGTGGATCACCTGAACCGAGACTCACTACTATTCATAGTGGCTGCCTTTTCGCACTCAATCCACATACATAAAAGAACAATTAATGAATACGGAATAATGGGAAAATATTTGTGGGTGGCCCAATCCCACATGATTTTGGGTTGGGCTAATTCGTTTAAAACATGAGAAAATAAAGGTCCCACCGGGAGTCGAACCCAGGTCGCTGGATTCAAAGTCCAGAGTGCTAACCACTACACCATGGAACCCCCTTGGCCTACCTAGTTTCCTTTATTATTTTTCAGCACATGATTTTCAGCTGGTGCTTTGCTAACTGTTGGCTCTTATCCTCTCGATTTTTTATATTATTTAATTTTTAATTCAACCATTTTATTTAATGAATTAATTTTTTTGTATAAATTCAAATTTAATCTATTTATATTCATTTAAAAAATATTTAGTTAATTAAATTATAATAAAAATTTAGATAATATACACACATCAAATGTGTTTTGATCACTGATCTATTAATTAAGTGTGAATAAAGCTGATAATAATTAGTTTTGGCAGACAAAATGTGTGTTGACTTAAATGCCATTTTTATAAAATAGAGATTAAACTCCCTCCATTTTTCATAGGGTTGTTCTTTTGAATTTTAAATTTTGGTATAGAAAAAAGGAGTCATAAATAGTAATGATCACAAGAAATAAGGAAAGAGTCATGCCCTTTGAAAGTTTTGGGGGCTGTGTAATTGATGGGAGGAGGCCAGCTGCCATCAAGTCCTTAGTTAGAGGGACTGTTTATGACAAGATATATAGGACATCTTTCCATCTAGCAGCTTCACTCTTCCCTTGCGTCAAGGTAATTTCATAGTTCTTCTCTTTTTCCCCTTTTTTCCTCGTCTCTTTCTAATCCGCCATTTTTCTAGCAGGTTATAAGCGCTTCTTCTACTAACATCTTATTATCCTCATTCATCCTAGGTAAGTCTTTTTTCTCACTTTTCTTAGTTTAATCATGTCTGAGGGGGATGTATGCGAGCAAACCGTACAGGAGTTTTTGATTGAGTTAACTATTCTATTAGATGAATACGAGGAACGTCTTGATATTTCTCACTCTGGTCTCCAAGGGCAAAGGCGAGGAGGAAGTGAGTAGTAAAAAAATGAATGTCTAGAGAGGAATCGAAAAGAAGAAAGACAGAGGATATGGTAGTCGCCTCTAGTATGGAGTCGTTTAGGATCTTCCAGTCTTGTCTGGAGGAGGACATATGTGCGATTAGGTCTAGGTTTGGGATACCTGATCCATTCCTGGCTTACAAAAATCTTTTTGGGATGAGGTACTTTTAACTGTTGCTCATTTGATTAATTTATCTCCCTCTGTGCCTTTGCTTGGAAAATCTCCTGATACTATGTGGTATGGCAAGCAGCCTAATATTTCCTCTTTACGTATTTTTGGATGTTCTTTTTGTGCATTAAAATTCTGATAAATTAGAACCCCGATCTATAAAATGTGTGTTTATTGGTTATCCTGAGGGTGTCAAAGGGTATAGGCTATGGGTATGAAGCCAGTCAAGTTTTAAGGATTTAATAAGTAGAGATGTCATATTTAATGAAACTGAGATGCCTTGCCCCAAAACGACACAACATTTAATAAAGTGGAGGATAACATAGAGGATAACTAAGAAGAGGGTAGATAGAAGCACAAAATTCTGAACACCTAGAAGAACAACACTTAGAACATCCTAAAAACACAAACATAGAGACAAACCTTGATGACTACCTATTAGCTAGAGATAGGAGTAGGAGACAACCTAGGATGTTTTCAAAACTTAGAGATTACCAAGTTGCTCTAAACACTGAAATTCCTGAACCTACGAGCATAAAAGAAGCCATAAAATCGAAAAATTGGCTTAGTGCCATGGAGGAAGAAATGAGATCCCTTAGGGATAATAAAACATAGATCCTAGTACCAAAACCCTCTAAATGCTCTATAGTAGACTGTAAGTGGATCTTTAAAATCAAACAAGAGAATCCCATAAAATATAAAGCTAGGTTAGTAGCTAAAGGATTCACACAAAAAGAGGGCAATCATTACAATGAAATTTTCTCTCCCGTTGTTAGATACACCACTGTTCGCATTATACTTGCTCTTACTGCTCATTATAACTGGGAGTTAAAACAAATGGATGTGAAAACTGCATTTCTTCATGGGGACTTAGATGAAAATATTTATATGCATCTACCTTTTGGCTTCATTAATAATACAAAATCGGATTATGTGTGCCTTTTGAAAAAATCCTTTTACGGTTTAAAACAGTCCCCTAGACAGTGGAATAAAAAGTTTGATCTTTTTATGCTTTTCCTTAACTTCAAAAGAAGTGATTATGATCATTGTCTTTATTTCAAGTATATTGACGATTGTCCTATTTTCTTAGTGTTATATGTGGATTACATGCTTATATCTAGTTCTAATCATAAATTGATTGATGATTTACAAAAGGATTTGTGTAAAACTTTTGAAATGAAAAATCTTGGTGATGCGAAAAGAATCCTCGAAATGGATATTACTGAAGATAGAAAAGAATAAAAAATTCTTCTAAATCAAATGACTTATATTTTGTCTATCTTGAAAAAAATTTCAATGGAAAATAGCAAAGTTGTTTCTATCCCTCTTGCTGCTCATTTCCAACTATGCAGGGATCAATGCCCTAAAAATAATTTTGAAAAGGAGAAAATGAGCAAAGTACCTTATTCGAATGTTATCGGCTCTATAATGTTTCTTATGGTTTGTTCCTGACCCGATATTGCTTATGCCATCAATTGTCTCAACAGGTATATGTCTAACCCTAGCCCTCCACATTGGGAGGCCCTGAAATGACTCCTTAGATACCTTCGCGGTTCTATTGATATCGGTATTACTTTCTCTAAATTCTCTGATAACATTCATTTGATTGGCCGTAGATTCGAATTATACAAACGATAGGGATAGTAGAAAGTTTACTACTTCTTACATATTTTCTTTGTGGGGTTCATATATTAGTTGGAAATATAAGGAATTAAGCGTAATACTTTTTTATTATAATAGGAACAAGAAATAAATTGGGCTCAGCTCGTTAAGCATTTATTTATTGCTATAAATTATATTAAAAACTTTGGCTATGAATATGCTATTTCATTTCTTTAACTAATCAATTAATTGACTTTTCACTCATTTTATTTTAAAGAAAAAAGAACAAAAAACAATTAATTTTTCATTATTGTATTTTATATGAGTATATAGTCGAATACTGTCATCACTAACACATTGATAATTAAATAAATATGTTGAATTATAACACACTCCATATAAAATAATAAATTTAATGATATAAAATATAAAATTGATAACATTAAAAAAGACAATTAATTAGTATAGAGTAGAAGGATTATTCGAATAGAGATGGGATAGTAAAAAATAAAAAGGGAGAGGAAGAGAGAGAAATGGTGTGCTGTGCATTTCTTACATTCCGTCATTTCATAAACCCAACAAGCAACAAAAACCCTAGTTCCTCCTCTCTCCTAAAGCTCCCACTTTCGTACTCTCTCAAATTGCTACTGCCAACACACATATATCATTCTTCAAACTGAAAACCATACGAATTCTACAGATTTTAGCATGTTGAGACTGTGGAAATAGTACCAGAATTGTTTAGCGACACATCCAGTTAAAACCCAGGTGATTATTTGGGGTTTTGGTTATTTGTTTTGTTCTTTTTGTTGATTCTTTGGGGTTTTGATTAAATTAGTATAAATATAGTTATCTGGGTTAGTGTTATTTTCAATTAGCTTAAAGATAATTTTCGTTTCCTAACTTCAGACCATTCTCGTTTTAGTCCCCTAAGTTACTAGGATTTCAATTTGGTCCCGTAAAACTGAAAAATTCTCAATTTTGGTCCAAATTTCACTGGAAAAATGAGGAGCTCGCCGGAAAAAGTCACATGCCAAGCATGTGACTTTTTAAATTGGGGGCTGGATTGTGATTGGCTGAAAAAAATGATGTGGCGCAGACGTGGCGCCCAGTTAGAAATTAAAAAAAAAATGACTGACGTGGATATTTAATCCATGTCAGCTGTTTGCGTTGTTGCTGTTCCAGTTGCATGACTGGGTGAATCAACTCAGTCGACCGTGTTAGCTTCCTAGGAGGCCGATTCCGTCGAGGCTCCGGTGGCCACTTCTGATCGGAGAGGAAGGTCTGCCATTGTAGGGCGAGCTCAGTGGTGGTTCTCCGCCTGAAATCTGCCGTTATACGGCGGAGAATCGAGCGCGCGGCCGTCGGCGAAGGCGGAGGACGGCTTTTCTCGGATCTTTGCATAGAGGTGACCAAAATCGATGGGACTGGTCTCAAAAGATTCACCAGAATGAGAGGAGTTCAACGGTGGTTGTCCGAGCCGGTGGTTCGTTCAGGAGAAGGAGAAAATGCCGGTCGAAGGTGCAGTCACAGCGGACGACGATCGAGATCTTCAAAACGATGGATCTTTGCACCTAGTTGATGAAAATGGATGAGACTAGTCCCATTAGAACCGCAATGAGGAGACGAATTCAATGGTACCAATCTGCGATCGTGGGTCATCCTGTCGCCAGCAAATTGATGGGAATTGTCCGCGGCGGTCAATTTCAAAGCCCACTCGCTGTCGTGGTCGAATCTCAAAATTGGTTGAGGGGTTTTATTCTCCTTGCCATGGGGAATCAAATGATATATGTGGTGGCCAGAAATTCCAAGTAATAGTGGTGGAATTGAAGAGAGAAAGTGGTGGCGACTGGCAGGTGATTTTGGGGCGAATTTCAGCGACTTTGATTTCCACGTCAGTCATGTTTTTTTTTTTTTAATTTCCAACTGGGCGCCACGTCTGCACCACATCATTTTTTCCAGCCAATCACAATCCAGCCCCCAATTTAAAATTCACATGCTTGGCATGTGACTTTTTCCAGCGAGTCCCTCATTTTTCTGGCGAAATTTGGACCAAAATTGAGAATTTTTTAGTTTTACGGGACCAAATTGAAAATTCTAGTAACTTAGGGGACTAAAACGAGAATGACCTGAAGTTAGGGAACGAAAATTACCTTTAAGCCTTTTCAATCTTGAAAAATCCTTAAAATTAGCGCACTGACATGTTTTCACCCCCTTTCCTCGGTCCTCTTCTGACCCAGAAAAACAGAGGAAAGAAAATCAAGAAAAGCCTTTATTCGTCAAGGAGGCAAACATGGCTAAGCCTGATGATGCCCATTTGCAGGGTAACACTCGCAGGAAAAGTAGCGGTAGAGGTTGGGTACAACACAGAAAAATGCGAGAAAGAAAAAAATCGCTGGTAAAAATACTCAAAATCACTGTTCTCTTCCTTTCATTTCATTTTTTTGAATTTTTTGTGAAGAGGGTTTTCTTCATTTCATTTCTTGAATTTTTGGTGAAGAGGGTTACTCCAATCTACCTATAAATGAAATCATCATTGCAGTTCTTTTCCTTATCTTTCTTGATTAATTTTCTTGTATGGAGGGACTATGCTATATGTTATGACATTGCATCCCGCAAGTTTTTGGTTTCATGAATAACGTGTTTATCCTTTTCTGTCTCATGTCTCCAATTAGCTTAATCATCTTAGTTGCTTCTAATTTTCTAAATAGCGAATACATGTCCATCAGTGACAAGATCAGAACTCATCTGTGGTTTGCTGAATCACTTACCATATTTACTGAGAACTATCCGATTTTATTATTTCACCATTAAATATTAATGTGAATTCAAGGACCAATCTGGTCTTCAAGTAGAATGCTTAAAACAATTTGCTTTCTGCTAGTGCATTTTCTTGTTGATGGGAGGACAGTCATTTGATGGTAGATTTTGACATGGAGGAGTTCTAGAGGAAAGTTGAGAGTTGTAAATAGAGTGCTTCTTTAAGGGAATATTACCATGATTCTTTCTCTACCCACGTCAAACAAGATATTTTTTGTTTTGAAGGAAATTAGTCTAATTCTTTGAATTTGCTACAAATACTCTATAGAAAAATTCAGTGGAATTGATTATGAAATATTTTTTTGGGCTATATTATTTGGTTTTGAAGAATTGAATTAACCTGACAAAATTAATATGAAATACAATTTGCGATAATAAATTCGCGTAAAAATTACAAAATTGGGTTGAATCTATTAGTAAATACTGTTTTCTTTTCCTCCCTTTTTCTAAATTACAATTTGGCTGTAAGAAAAAGAACAAGAAATAATGGTGACTATCACAAATTTAGCTGAATTAGGGCATAAATTTATATTCTTATAAATTTAATATTAACTTATTATTTTATATATATACTTTATTGAATAACAAGTTTAATAAGTATTTTATATAGTT
Source organism: Sesamum indicum (assembly GCF_000512975.1). Taxonomy (NCBI): domain Eukaryota; kingdom Viridiplantae; phylum Streptophyta; class Magnoliopsida; order Lamiales; family Pedaliaceae; genus Sesamum; species Sesamum indicum. The sequence goes on along the minus strand of NC_026145.1, from coordinate 13,396,401 downwards.
ATTATTGTAGAATTTGCATGTACATAGTAATTGCCACAAATTACTAGGATACTAGCAAGTGTGGCATATCTTATATATGTGTATATTTTTTAAAAATAAATTAAAATATAATATTTATATAAATTATATCGATAATTTTTGTAGAGTACAAAGTTCCTAAAAATACATATTAAGATAATAAATTGATATAAATATTTTGATTTATAGAAAAATATCGATAAACAAAGATAATACATATTAATGTTGGAGAAATAAAAAATACATGAGAAAAAAAATATCTGCCAAAAGGAATTTGTAAAATCAATAAATAAAAAATCCTAAAAATAATTAATTAATTGTTTTAAAAATAAATAGCATACTATAATTAAGTGAGCTTAATAATAAAGTATAAAGCAAAATTTGACACTTTAGACTATAAATATAGAATGAAAAGGCTTAAGCACAGCTAATTATCCCACATTGAAAAAAATATAAATCAAACTTAAACCCTTTTGGTTATAAATATAGAAAGATTTAATCCCAAAAAAATTAAACCTTCACTAGATAATATTTTTTAAAAAAAATGATTTTGACCGATTTTCATCATTTTGATTACACCTATTTTGAAAGTATGAATCAGGTCGGATACATGACCGATTCCCAATTGAACCGTTTGAAGTCCAGTTCTAAAACCCATGAACCTATATATAATTCCACCAATACCATTTTTTTATTGCAGAAACTATAGGTATTGACAACTTAATACTTTTTTGTCATGTTGGTTATTTGTCCACATTTATAAATAAGAATTCGATTGAGCTCATCTCGTAATTAGTTGATAATATGAATAGTGATTGAGTTATCTCCTTATCGTTTGATAAAAATATATATATAAAGTCGAGAATTTGAAGTGGGTGAAATTAAGGCACTCACTGAAGAAATATATTGATTGATGTCTTTTCTCAGTTAGAAAGTATAGAAAATATTTGATATTTCAGAATACGAAAACTATCAAGTGTACAACCAATAAAGAGTTGTCAGGAATTCAAAAAATGGATGTTGAAAAAAAAACACTCTTTATTTTTTCTCATTAGATGAGATAGAAAATTAGTTCAATTTGAAATACAAAACATATCAAGAGACCAATTCATAATTGGATCAAACTATATAAGAAGTCCATAAAATTGGTATTTCACTACCTATATCGATCTTTTTTTTTATGTACATATTAGGTTATAATCTGCTTGCATATCACAATTAAATATTTAAATTTGCAAAAATTATTAATGTGATAAAACAAATTTTTTTACAACTTATAATCTGCTTTTGTTATTCACTCACTCAACATTTATTATTAATATATTTATCTCTTTTTCAGTGTGAATTGATTTCGAATCGACACAGTGCCATGCAGATCATGTTTGTGCTTGTCGCGGTGTGCATCACTAACACGTAAACAAATAAAAACAAGTGATTTATTCAAAACGACCACTATAAAATATCTAAAACTCAATACAATTAGTTTATAATAAAATAAAAACTAATCTTGAAAATAACATCCACCATGTATGCACCATTACGAAATTTAAGTAAAATTAAATTTTTGGTCCTGTGATTTTAGAATGTTGGTATTTTTTATTCTGTAACTTATTTTATTTATATATTTAGTTCTTTTTTGACGAGTCTAGTCTTAAACATCTCATATTTGGTATTTTTTTTCGACAAATGTAATCCCGTATTAATAATTTTGGTCCTTTTCGTATTGTAATAGATATCATTTTTGGTCTTATAACTATGGGTCGTTGGGATTAAAATTGTTAATACATAGCTAAATTTGTCAAATAGGGACCAAATATGATATGTTTAGGACTAAATTTGTCAAAAAAAAGACTAAATGTGTAAATGAAGTCAGTTACAAAATAAAAAATGCTAAAACCTAAAGTTACAGGACACAAAATGTAATTTTGCCCGACATTTAATTTGTTATAATATCTTACTTTATCGTAAGTCATTGAATTGGCAGATCGAAAGCAGCAACTCTTTAATTTAATTATTTGCTTAATTACTCCATATATTATTGTAATTTAATGATTAGAGATACACTTATGAAAAGAAATCTTATCGTCGTAATTAATTACTCTAAAATTCAAACTTTCTACCAACTTCTTAGGAACATGATCTAAACATAGCTTTTTGGGACGACAGATGGCTGAGTTACTATTGATTCTCACTGTAAAAATGCGGACAGAAACCCTTTTAATATTTAACGCCAAAGGCTGCATCGACATTAAATATTATTTATCTTTAATTCGTGCTTCAGTTTGCATCATCTATATCATACATTATTCACTCCAAAGTAGACTATGAAAGTGAAATAACCAGCCCACAACGCACTGCTCCACTGGTAACGTTGAGGTCTCATAATTGCTTGAAGTTCAAATTAATTTAATGAAGTTTTTAGGGTTTTAATAGTCTTCAATCAGGTTTTATAATTCTCAAATTATTTTTACGTAAATTTGTAGGACAGAGCATGTGAGAACAACATCGGGAAGGCCTTAGTTATACCTGAAGTATAGAGAGTATATGTATCTATAGGTATGATCGAATTTATATGTGAACCATTGATACAATTTTGATTGTACGATTGTATCATGTAACGTAATGAGTCCGGTTCAAATCGGGTCGGTACGACCTAAATGCCTTAGGGTCTATTTTCATTTACGATGATATATAACATGATTTTTCTGCTATTTCAGGGTATTAAATGTTGTTCTCATATCACTGATCAAGAGATTTTAGGAGTGAGATTGTTTAGACCTTAATTTTCATGTAAAAGTAAAATAAAATATGATATTTCTAAGTTAATCAGATATTTGATCAGTTGAAAATGTGAGCAAGTTACAAAATTAGTAATAAATCAAGTCCGAGGACCATTTCATTTCATCTCATAAAATATTTCTTCTTCAAATATATAAATGTTATTACTATTATTATTATTTTATTTTATTTGAATTACATGGTAATACACATTCGAATTACAATAGTTTCAACTCACCCAAACTCATTTTATCTTGAATTGAGATGAGACGTAAAGCAATCACAACTTTATTCATTTCCGACAGAGTTTGGTCAATAATTTGAAAAATCATCTTTTTTAATTGAAATCAATTATTTTCGGTGAGATAATTAGACGGATAACAAATTATAAAAACCCGACATGATCTTTCAATTAAAGTATGTTTTTGCTAATGAGTTTTTATTTTTATTAATTTTTTAAATGATTTTTTGAAGTTGACAAAATAAAGTACAAACTTCATATATATACATAAATATTAACTTCATTCTAACAATTCTATCATCCTTGAAATTTTCAATAATTACCCAAAACTAGCAACCAAAATAGTTACTAAAGGAATTAGGACCAACCATGCCCAAATTAATCTTCATTAAGAAAAATTAAATTATCCCCTACATTATAAATGACTGTAAAAAATTATTATTATATACTACAATCAAATAAAATTAATGTAAAAACTTTAAATTTTGATTATAATTCATCAATATTTTTCTTAATTTTTATCTATAATCAAAATAATAAATATTTTAACCTCGCATGCGAAAACAGACGTTAATAGCCATTATCCAGCCCGATTAATTATGTTGAACGTAATTTTTAATTTTGAGTGCACGAGTATAGTGGAGAAATTTGTAAACATGAAGAAGTAGAACTTGATTGGATCTGGTCCAAAAGCATAGAAGGAGGTAATTGTAACTTAGAATATTGTAAGGATTTATATATATATAGATAGTGGTGCCAGTTGTCTGTAAAAGAGGCAGATATGTATCAATATTTGAGTTTGAGAAGAACAGGTACGGGTCAAAAAGGTGGGACATTAGATAGGTAGAGTGCAATACCATTAATTTGCTGATCTCACCTCATCAACAATGCTACCAATATAAATTAATCTTATTTTTTTATTATATATATGTGAACCACTTCTCCAGGACTTTTCCGTACAATGATTAATAGGGTTAGTAAGGCTAATATATATCATGCAGTTTAATGGTTATATTTTCCTTTTTATTTAAATATCTTGAATTGAATTTTATTGATGATTTTGCTTAGATATTAATTACAAACTATAAATTTTAGTGATTTATAAGTCATGAGGTTTTATCTCCTTAACTAGCAAGACTCATTTTTATGATATTATAAGACTTATATGAATATAGAACGAGTAATATGTTGCGCAAGAATAAGACACAGATATCACATGTTGTATCAATTGAGGATGTAAAACTTGTCATTTTATGTAGATTTATTATGGGTTGAAAGTAGTCGGCTTAATTACAATGTTTGATGAGTGAAATTGAGCTTAAATTTTTAGTCTGTTAAAGGGGTAACAGTGATCAAGTTGAGCAACTTTCCAATGGATTCTGATTACAAATAAAAACCACATAGCAATATCAAGACTCAAATATATTTTTGGTCATGTAATTTTGATATATTTGTATTCTTATCCTTTATCTTTCTAGAGTTGTAATATAGTCTTATAACTTTTTGATATTTTGGCCCTTCTGGTGCTGGATTTTAAAAAAATTGACGGAATAAATCATGTGTCCCTCGTGATTTTGGAATTTTTTGTCTTTATCTTTCTAGAAGTTGCAAAAAAGTCCTTTAACTTTGTTATATTTCGCCATTTTGACCATTTCGGTGCTAAATTTTGCAAAAATTATCGAAATAAATCATGTGCCCATGTTATTATTATTTTTTTAATTTTTCTTTCATGCTAGTAAAAGTTAGCCAATCATAACAAAAGTTCCAATTTAAATTAACCACGTGATCCGCATATAATTTATTCAGTGACTTTTCCAAAATTCGACACAAAAAAAATCAAAATTACAGGATAAAAAATATATTTAAACCATTATAAAATTTGGCATTGAGGCATAATTTAGCTGTAAAAATTTGATTATAGTGATATTAATAACGTAATTAAGGGTACGTATAATCGAAGAAAAGTGAAAGACTGAAGAATGAGGTTCATGATTTGGCAGTAGATTGTGATGACACATGGGCCAGGAAGATGTGAAAAGGGATTTTAGCTACAATTATATATGAATTAACAGTTGCTTTTTAGGATGCATCTTTATTAATTAAAACCCCAAAAACATTCAAAGCAGCCAGGTGCTATCTCCATTCATCAATATAATTGCTTGAATGGGAATTATTAATATAAGATATGATTTAATTAGCCGACAAACTTAGGTATGAATTGAACTCAATCTTAATTTTTTGGTAAATAAATATATAGCACTGTAAATAAATAGAATCCAACTAATAAAATCATTGTTCAAACATAGTTTGAATTATTATTGAGTTCTTTGAATTTGATTTTGTTCATTATCGATCGAATTAATTGTGCTCAAACCAAATTGTAATTGAATTTAAATAGCTCATATAGTTTGATACTTTTAGATTTATTAATTTGATTATTTTTATATTAATTGATTATCGAGTCAAGCTAACTTTGTTCAAAATTTGATTTGTTAATTAAGTTTAATGAGTTGAGTAGAAACGGGCTTTTATATATTCATATCTTGAATCAAGTATCAAGTAATTTGCTTTATTTTTCAACCATATAAATAAATGATCCATTTTGGTATTTTTCTTTTTTCATTTTCTCATTTTAAAATGAACTCGAATTGGTATTTATACGTATTTCAATAAATAGGCAGAGATCTGTATCAAGGATAGCATTTTGGGTAAATTATAGACTCTTTATATATGTTAGATCTAATTACACCCACACCTCGATCGTTCCCCTCATTCATTAATTAAATAACAAGTACAACCCTTGAAGAGATGTTTGTATGTTCCGTGATGAGTTGTCGATATAAATTACAATTATAATCTCAAATAAATAGCATATAGTATTTGTATAATGTTCCGTGATGAGTTGTCGATATAAATTACAATTATAATCTCAAATAAATAGCATATAGTATTTGTATAATTAGACATAACGTTACGGCGTGTCACTGTAATTTACACTTGTATTTAATTAATAGATGTAGAAATTAATATGCTAACTTATATATGTTTGCTAGTGTGCTAATATTAGTAAGTGGCATGACACAATTGGATTTTAATTCTTGTCTTTATTTTAGTTACCAACTTTAAAGAATTTGCAATGCAAGATTAATTATTATAATTACCACTAAATTTTGGTAGGCAGCTGCTAACTTAAATTTATTTATTTAAATAGGGAAAGTAGAACCATTACTGACAACTCATGCACTATAACTTGGACCAAAATCTTCTATATATAGCCATTTCCCCAACTTCCCAGTATTCATAGTTCAAAATCTAGGGTTCAAGAAAACTAGGGATCTTCTTCAGAACCCTGGTTTCTCATTTGCAATTTTCAAACCCTAGAGAGAGAAAGGAAGAGAGAGAGAGAAGACAATATGGCACTTTTTAACATTCAGAATCCTTTGGTATTTACGTTCGGAATTTTAGGTGATTAATGTTACAAATAATGCCCTCATTATTATTGTTATTTTTTTCTTTGGAGCACTTAATTCCACAGCTACATAAAACTTCCATATTAATGGGAGGCTATGTATGCAACCCCAATAATGAAGACATCGATCTTTATATTTGCTTTTTATTTAAGTAAGATGTTTTTATAACTAATTAATCGTAAATGTTTTGACATCACTAATATATTTTTGTTTTTTAGAGCATTTATGACATTATTATGATTAATTTTTGAAATAATTCTGCAGGTAATCTTGTTTCTTTTGCGGTATATCTTGCTCCAATGTAAGTTCTTTTTCTACATATATATATATATGCTTGCCATGCATCCATTTTACTATGACATTAAGTGATTTATATGTGCGGCTAATGCTAAAATTTACTTTTTAATTCATTTATATCTCAGGCCAACATTTTACAGAATTTTCAAGAAGAAATCAACGGAAGGATTTCAATCAGTTCCATACGTGGTTGCATTACTTAGCTCGATGTTGTGGATATACTACGCAACACTTAAATCAAACGAAACCCTTCTCATCACAATCAACTCCGCCGGGTGTTTCATAGAGTCCATTTACATTGCCATTTACATTGCTTATGCACCCAAAAAACCTAGGGTACGTAATTAATTAATTTCCAAAAATAAAATAAAGTCCGTTATCAGTTAATATTTCTTTTATTATTTTGGGGTTATATATATATATATATATATATATATATTTCTGAATTGATTTTTGTTGAACTTTGAATTCAGATGGGCGCTCTGAAGCTGCTTTCGCTTCTCAACTTTGTTGGGTTCGGACTTATCGTTATTTTCACCCATTTCTTAGTAAAAGGACCGGAACGAGTTCAGGTTCTTGGATGGATATCTGTAACATTGTCAGCAAGTGTGTACATCGCGCCTCTAAGCATCATGGTAATTAATTACGACTATATTTATATACATCTGTATCATTAAATATGCAGTATTTAAGTAGCATGCCACTATAAAATATAAATTACTCCCTACATTAATACAACTTAAAAACCATAGTGAGTAGATTGATCTTTTACTTAATGCTTTGGTCTCACCTGGTTTTGGTTAATTAATGTTGGTACCGATTTTTTAGCTTTAATCATAACAAAACCTCACTTTTTATCAATGTAAACTCTAAGTTGAGTGCATGAGTTGAGATTAATACTATGTTTGGCACATAAAATATTTGGGAATTTTGATGTATATGTTTGTGGGATGCAGAGACGAGTAATTCGGACAAAAAGCGTGGAGTATATGCCAATCTCATTGTCATGTGCTCTCTTACTGAATGCTGTGATGTGGTTTTTCTATGGTTTGATGCTCAAGGACTTTTACATTGCGGTAATTGATTTCTCTCTTCAACTTCAACAATAATACATGTTTTGTTAATTAATTAAGAATATGATCACTTCCATTTTATTGCATAAAAGAAGAAAATATATATTTAGCTAACACTAAACTACTAATTGATTAACATAATACAACATTGAAAATTAAAGGTTAATATTATTAATTTTAGCCTTCTTGACTTGGTTTAATATTTCATGATCATTACAACATCGGTCGAGCCGACAAATTGCCCTTCTTCTATTATTTTTGAGATTTGTACGTCTAAATATATTAGTTATTTGATATATATTGTTCCAATACTATAGAGAAAAAAACAGGAACTAAGTTGATGTGATTAATTAAAGGGAAATCAAGGTTTTTTTTTTTTTTTGGGAGTCATGCAAATTCAATAATTGTTTAATGGAAAAGTTATTTTATTAAATCTTGAGTTACTAGCTAGCTACATTAGTACGTTTTGATATGTTCTGATATTATAAATGACAGTTATTTGTAGATGATTAAATATAAAATATACTACTAAAATATATTTAGTATTTGTTAAAAGAATTACATTGGCTAAATGACAAGTGCAAATATTGAGTAGAATAATATCCTTAGAAAACTTAGAATTAAAAGGAGTATTTTATCAATTTATAAGTTCTTTTATAAAGTAATTTTTCCAAAAAACCTATCTACGTATTTTTCATAAAGATGCTAAGTTTTTAATTCAACTGCAACTTTTAACTTTTCCTATAATTAGCACTTCTTCAAAGTAGAAGTCTTTGAAAACACGTAATTTTTTGTTATTAAGTATTGTTAATAACAATTTTATTCTACACAATAATCGTCATTTTTAAATTATAAAAAAAATAATATTACTAAATGTATATAATTAATGACTACATTAATATTATTATTTAATTTTTTATCACTGATATTCTCTTTTTTTCATAGTTTATCAAAACAAAAAAAATTAATATTTAATTATTCCCCTATCTTCTATATATATGTATACACACACACTTGCTCACATTTTTTTTTTGATTAAATAATTGTATAGGTTCCCAACATAGTGGGATTCATATTTGGACTACTTCAAATAATACTATATGTGGCATACAAGAACTGCAAGGCTGATGAAGGTGTGAAATTACCAGATACTCCCAAGTCCAAAACATTAATTACCCCTGAGATCCACCCAGTCCCCACTCAAGAAGATCAGAACATTGAGATTATTACCATTGCAGAGGAAAATGCTGGTGAGCCCAATGCAAGAGTGGTGGATAATCCCAACTAATTATATCATCTTTTAAATAGTTAATTTTACTTTAATTTTTGTATTTAAAATCGATCCTTTTTTAATTAATAAGTAATTAAGGTCTCAGTTTGTTGAAATGGGGCCTTAATCCCACTGTATTTTAGTATTAAAAAAGGTTCACTTTTTCTTGAAATGGGGATTTGATGCTTCTCATCACCTTTCATTTCCCCAATGTAGTTGTTTTCTTAATTATTGTAATTTTTGTACTATGTTTAATATAATCAACTTTTTTTTTTTTTAAATTGAGTTATGGGAGCATTTCCCTTTTTTCTTTTTCTTTTTCTTTTTTTTTTTTGGCGAGTAAAACTGAAAAAAAAACGAGACAATTGATGGTGGAAAATTTGAGAATTTTAATATTCATGTCGTTAATTATATGCATTAAGACATAAGTTTTTATTTTCTCATGATAATAAATTTTATAATTTTATTAATGACAAATATTTTGTCAAAGTTGTCATTAGCAAGATTTTTTTATTTTTTTTTTATCACTAGCAAGAATTATAGACAGAAAAAATTATACAGAAAGTTTTCACTAATTAAAAACCATTAGATAGTATGTATAGTGACAGTTCTTGTCATTATAGGTACATATATTGTCAACATACAAATATATCACTCCTTGTCTATAGTGATAACTTTGTACATAATCTTATCATTAATTTCAATTATATTGCAAGAAAATCAAAGTTACTATCAGTTAATGTACTTTGTAAGTGATAATTTTAAATTTACCACTTAGCAGTTTTTTTTTTTTTTTTTGAGGTAAGAGCGATGAATTATTATTAATTAAAATAAATCGATTACAAATACAATTATTTCTGCCGACATCAAAATCTAAAAAATTTAAGAGTATTATAATAATTATATATTAGACAACAACTCCTACTATATAGCAGATAATATCCCACGCACCTAGCAAAGCTCGAACTCATGACCTTCTAAAGTTATAAAGCCTCAGTTTCGCCAATTAAACTAAACCTCATTAACACCATTTAATAGTTTTTTATTACTCATATCTTTTACTGTAGCGTTAGTCATTTTGCAGTTTAATAGAATTTAAGGGTTAATTAAATTTAGACCCCCTTTAAAAATATGAAATTATACTTTGCACAGAAGGAGTTTTAAAATTATATTTACATCCCCTTTGAAAATTCACTGTTTACAGGTAATTGTTTTCTTTTAGGATTTGGACAAAAACCGACATTAGCAAAAAAAATTGTACAAATTTTTAATTTTACCCCTTATTTAATATTTTCATGCAATAATTTTGTACTTATAAAGGAAAAAATGTAATGATGTTGATCACCACATATATATATAATACATTTATCACTTTATGAATACAAAAATATACATAAACAAATTTAAAATTTTATATAATATTTTTTTATTTATTTTAATATTTCTCGTTCAAACTCTAACCAAAGAATTAAATATCTTTGAGAAAGGATTAGAATTCTAAACGAAATAGGGAAGTAGGTTGTAGGAGTTTCGGCGTAAGTGGACGAAAAAGCAACTATAATTATCTGGAAAAAAGCGAGAAAAATAGATAGATCACTATCATAAAGAATTAAATAAAATAATTTCTGATGTCCATTTCTTATAATATGTTCTCAGCCTCTTCTTTTTTATATATATTTTTCCAAATCTTGAATATTAATTCTCTCATTATTGGTCTTTTCACTTACTATATACTGAATGATTATTTTTATTAATTTTAAAAAAAAAAAAATTCTTGGCCGTGGAGAGTCGGTATACAGTGAAATTCCACTTGCAATTAGTGAGAAATTACGTCATGTTTTCTCAAATTCAATTGAAACAAGTATTCTGATTATATCACACATGATTAATTAACAGCACTTTTGCAATATTGTGATTGGGGATCATTTTGAGACGACATGATTGATGATGTGCTCATGCATACTAAATGGATGACAAATATGATTGCACTTGTCAATCATTTCACAATTATTCTTCAACTGTTATAATTCCAACATATCATCACAATAATAATTAATATGTGTGTATATATATATATATATATATTTTAAAAAAAAAAGAATAAAAAAGAATTAAAGAGCACCTTAACATTTTAAAAAAGAAGCATTTATATTATTAAATTAAATTAGTTCTTTTTTATGCTGCTTACGGCGCATCATGAAAAAAATATTTTGGAAAAATATTGAAAAAAGATTATTGGATAAAGAATCAAGCCCTAGAGCTGTATCGTAGTAATCAATATTATTTTTGGACTTTTTTCCATCAGTTCATCCTTTGATATTAAAAAAGGTAACTTGGAATTTTCAATTTTTTTCAAGGAAATTATTTCAGAAAATACATACAATCATTGTAGATAGCCAAGTTTACTAAACATAAATAGATACATACTATGATACATGTTTTGATTTTTATGTACATTTATTACACATGATTGGTTAATTATTTAATTATTAACTAATCATGATCACAACTTTCTTTTGTTTCTTTTTAAATAATTACTACTACGTACTTTTTGCCATACATTAGTTTGGTAATAATTGTGACATTGATACTTTTAATTTGGTAGTATGCAAGAACATTAGATATTGTGTCAATTTACTTATGAGACACAACTTAAACAAGTTAGGCACCATAAATTATTGGTGGATCGAGCGATGAGTTCTGTACAAAAAATCGGACATTAGCTCAAAAATATCACGACCTTTTTTTTTTTCTCCAAAACTTTTACTTATGATATGTGGAGAAAATTATCCCACCTGTCCTATATTTACTATTAGCAAACATCTGATGCATGTTGCTATTGAAAATCAAATAAAAATTAATAGACGGATATTTCCATCTCTAAAATCAAAATTTCCATCATTGAAAATAAAAAGGATATTTTACATATTAATTTCGTTTTCTTGGTTTATGTTTCGTGTTATTTGTTATGAGTTTGTAAAAATTATTATTGTTAAAAAAAATAAATTTATTATTATATAATAAAAATGATTAGCGAATACGGCGATGTATTACAACTAATTAATACTACTTTTTGTTACAACTTGCTGAACAAGATCCTCTTCAACCCAAATTATTTGACAATTAACTAATTTGATTAAGTTGATGCGTAGTACTATGTCTTTTGTTTGTGTTTCACTTTTAGTTCCGGATATTACGGTCATGTATTATCAAATAAATGAACGGAAAGTGCTTTCATTCTTCTTCTTCTTCTTTTTTATTTATTTCAAAATTTTCGGTCGAAGAAATTTAAATTCAAATTAGTATTCCGACCCAATTTAAGCCTAGAGAATTCTCTATTTACCATTGTATTTTATGCCTCATTCAATTGTACGCCTACTGTTAGAGGAAAATGCAATTTTAATCCTGCAACTTCAGGGGTTGACATTTTTTGTTTTGCGCCAATTAATTTTTGAAATTTAGTCTTGTAACATTAAAATTTTGGCAATTTTTACTATAAGAAATATGGCTTTTCACCATGGCAATTTTGGTCATAGGTAAAACCATAGCGAATGTAGATTAATCGTAGTTCGAACTTAAGTTTTCGTATCGATTTTCTCTGATCATAGTACATACTATCGATTTATTGCGATTTTTAATTTGAAATGATTTATGATTTATGGAATAATCAATTTGTTGTAGTGTTTAGTCCATTTCCAGCCAATTTTAACAGGAAGATTGCATGTAATTAACTTGCATTTGATATTGTAATTTTAGTCATGTAAATCAATTCGGATAAGATCAAAGTTATCATACCTCCCTAAATTACAGAATTAAAATTATAATTTTTGTCTTTTGCTATCTCATATTTTATAAGGAAAAAGCTTAATTTTGCATTATTATTTAATATTTTGCAACAAAATATATATATGTAAATGGACTGATGATTAATACAACACGCATCCTAGCTAGATCTTCGCAGCCACCACACAAATTTAAGATGGCATTTTGAATGGAGTTAGGCACAATTGGACACGATCACTCAACCCACAAAAGGGGGGAAAAGAGAAATTGAAAAGGAGACACAACGTATCCCTTTTCTTTATCATCATCTCATATTTATTTATTTATATATTATTCCATATATATAAAACGGAGAACGAAAAATTCCAAAAAATTCTGCAAAGAAAAAAGTGATAATTTACTAAAGAAATTGGTATTTTCCTAGTGATCTAACAGTTATCGTCACTTAATATAAATTTATAAATTTTGCATTATCATTTATATTTTCAAGAACATACACAAATATATAATAGACTCATAAAAAATAAGGAGTAGGCATCTTTTAAGAGCCACCACGCAAATTTAAGGGCGCATTTAGAATGGAGTTCGGCATAATTGATCAACTTTTCAAAATCCCACAACGCGGAGGGAAAAGGAGATATATTGAAAGGAGACACATGCAATTTAATTAAATATTATCATTTTTCTTTGCTATATATAATATTTTAGTTTTAAAAATAACAAAAAATTCACAAGCAAGCAATAATTTTGATGAGGGAATGAAAAAAAAAGATCCACAAAAATTTGGAAAAGAGAAAGGGATGATTGAAAATCAATCAAGCAGGCTTTTGTGCAGAAAGAAAACTGATCCAAACATGACATAAACCACCAAGACAAGATAAGCCTACTAAATCATATCCTCAATTTTTCATCACCCCTTCTGCTCCACCTCTCTCTATAATTGATGCCAAGTGGCAAGAATCATACCCCCATCTATTCCATCCCATGCACATTACTCTCATCACCACTTCTATATATTCTAATTTTCATTTTTTCAATATATCTTAATATTGTTGACAAGTTCATTATATGCATGATAAACGTCGTAAATAATGGATAATTTGATAGTGCGGAATTAAGCAAATAATTTATTTCAAACCAGTTCAACATATATATATATATATATATATATATATATAATAAGTTGGTAAAGATTATGATCTCCTCTTTTTCCAAAGTCAAGAATGAGATTGTGTATTTACGAAAAAATTTTACCTGGATCAAGTTTGGTCGAATCAAATCAATTACAAAGCAAGTGTATCACACTTGTTATGTGATTGTTCACTTTTTTCTGAACTGTACGCCTATTACATGACAAGTGTATTGCACTTGTCATATGATTGATTTAAATTTTAGCAAGTCGGATTCGACCTAGAATTTTTCGTGTATTTACAATCTTTTCCGTGATATGTTACTAGCTACAGCTATATTACATTTTTGTCCATAAACTGCGCTTGTTGATGGTTGATTAATTAGTGCACAATACATTCTATGCAGTTTTTTTTTTTTTCGTATTAATTATTAGATTATTTTGTAATTAGTCATTCTCGTCAATTATTTTAACTTCATCACTGGTTTACAATAAAAATTCTGATTGACGTACGAAATACTAGGAGGTAATAATTGTCATTGATGGTTGATTAGGGCAATACGTCCGACATATACTTTTGGGATTTTGTTTTCGTATTTCTAAATTATTCTGTTAGTCAATGTCGTCAAACCGTAAGTTTTCTGCTTCAATAAGAAAAACAATTCTTCATCAGCACCATGGTTTATGCAATTATATAAAACAAAAACTAAATTACAATAGAAGATTCAAACTGACGACACAATGAGTAAAAAACCCGAATGGAGAAAAGAAGGGGAAAAAATCTTGAAATAACTGTTTGCAGAAACTATTGCATGCATGGTGAAATGACAAATGTGCCCCCCATATTGCAAAATATAATATCACAAGAACAAAAGGTGCTTTTGCTTTAGGAGAGCTGGATTGATCATCCCACCTTTTTTGTTAATCAGATTTTTGGCTAAGGCACAAGTGGTCTTTCCTTTGCTTTCTATATAAATGGGTGCCCAACCCTTCATTCTTGGCCATAAGATTGCAGTATTTCCTTTTAGAGGTCTAAGTTTGCAAAGTGTCAATTCTTTTGCTAGAGAGCTATGGCAGGTTTCTCTGCACACTGGGCTTTTGCATTTGGACTTCTTGGTAAAAACAATTAAACTTCATGTTTATTACATTAATTAGCTACTTTGTTTGTTTTCTTTTTCTTACACTCTACTCTTATGAAATCCCATGTTTTAATTGTCTTCTATGAACCCTAATGCGAATCATATACTAGCTACTTTTGTTTTTGTTAGAGAATGAGTGACGTTGATATGTCATTGGAGTACAAGGAAATTGACTATAATACACCATGTTTATGCTTCAAATCATTGATTTTGAAAGTTATTATACACTTGGCACGACAAAATCATTGTTAGTGACGTTATTGATGATTTGAATTGACTCGTTGAAGATATATAGGTTATGTGATTACTTTAATATGAAATGTCGAAATCTGTTTCATTATTAATCATGCGTAGTTGACGTAATTATAAATGCACTTTTTTTTTAGTATCAATGTTTTGTCTTACTTTTGCAGGTAATATTGTCTCGTTCATGGTGTATCTTGCTCCGATGTAAGAAATATCATTTCATTTTCTTTGAGTTTATAACGTTAATTCATGAGTTCGTACAATATATATATATATATATATATGAATATGTATATATTATATACATATATTTAATGAAAAATTTTATTCGAGACCATATACATTATCTTCTTCATTGTCTATGCATCCAAGAAATCAAGGGTACGTAAATATGTACGCAAATAAATACAACAAAATAATATATATATATATATATATATATATATAATATTTCTTTATTCTTGTGAAAAATAATTTACAAGAAATTTTACTTTTTATTATTGCGCATGCAGGTACAAACAATGAAGCTTCTTGTTCTGCTTATTGTTTGTGGGGTGGGATTCGCGAGTGTGACTCAATTCCTAGTGAAAGCTTCTCAACGAGCCAAAGTTGTCGGATGGATTTGTCTAATATTTTCGTTGTGTGTGTTCATTGCGCCTTTATGCATTGTGGTAAGCATAAATATATATATAAATATGTATCCATGCAAATAAAATAAAAAGATCCTACTACGTACTTTTTCTTGCCCTTCTCTCTCCTCTCTCTCTCTCTCTCTCTCTCTCTCTCTCTCTCTCTCTATATATATATATATATATATATATATATATTGGCTCGTACTTTGGTTGCAATAAATTTTTAAGTTAATTTCTTTTGTCCAAGAGGAAAATTTCATTGACTATACATTTCTTTTTTATTTAAATTTTTTTTGCAGAGACAAGTTATACGAACTAAGAGCGTCCAACATATGCCGTTTCTTCTTTCATTATTCCTTACACTTAGCGCAGTTATGTGGTTTTTCTATGGCCTATTGCTCAAAGACTTTAACATTGCGGTAAGTTCATTTACGACTTAATTTACTTCTCCCGCCCCAAGAAAATGCATACATACGACATATTTATTGAGAGTATATATTTAATAACAATCATAATAATAATAATAATTCTTACTCTTATTATTTATATTTTTAGTAAAAGCAACAATTGGTGCTCCCAACTAGAACTCCACTATTGCATGTTAATTGTACTATGAGAGAAATAGTAGTGAATAATGGAGCGCAACTGATAATTTTAAGTATAACACAATATCTGAAAAGTAATCATTAAACAAACCTGATAGTTTTGTAATAAATACACTTTAATATTTTGAAAAAGAAGTACAAACCTCTGCGTTTTGTGATTAATTTGCATGTTTCGGTGTTCAGTTTATTGTCTTAATTTCCCTACCCTCTTCATCTTTCTAATTTCCACGTCTATTATTTTGTGTGCAGATTCCAAATGTATTGGGGTTCAGCTTCGGCGTGCTTCAAATGGTGCTCTACCTAATGTACAGAAACGCGGAGAAAACGAAAGAAGAAAAGCTTCCTGAAATACTACAAAAGCAAATTATCATTTTGGATGAGCAGAAAATTCCTGAACTAACTCAGCAAATTATTGACATTATCAAGCTCAGTGCCTGTCGGAGTTCGGAGAAAATTCCAGTGGTTTCCCAGCAGCCCATGAGTGTTAGTGTCTCAGTTGAAGCATCTTCCCATCAGAATTTGCCTAAGGAAATTGAAGCTTTTTAAAAGCATTATTGATTTCTCTATGGCATCCACTTGCTTAATTGATTTAATTCCTGAATTTAGGCATTTATGTGTAATAAATTAATTATGTATGATGATGCTTTGTGTATTTTTCTTGTTAGTCATTTGTTAATTTGCTTGTACGCACTTCAGGGAGACTTATCCCATTAGTTTATGTATTTTCTGCAATTTACAAATGAAATAATTGGATGCTGCTCTTCATGTGTATATACTATTTTTTTCTTTTTTTGTGGGCTTTGAATTGAATTATTGCTCAAAGTAAATTAATTATGATAAATGCATTTCTTCGTTTAGGAGAAATTAGAGAAAGAAAAATGAAAATATATTACTTCTTGCATGATACAAAAGAGAGTACGTATGTAGAAAACACGGGTCCAAAAAAAATTGAAATAAGGACATTACTTTTAAAAAAAATTATTAAATTTTTACTAACTTTTGAAAAGTGAGTGTTTATGTATATATACAATGAATGATTGCAAGAATCAGCTTAATCATTTGTTATGATAAACTTTAATTAATTACGTACTATTTACATTTATATAAGTTATTACTTGTCACATAAGGAAATAATTTGAAGAAATTAAAGAACAAAAAATGAAAACTTGTTACTTATTACACGGTACATGGGAATATGCGAGATGTGGAAAACACAGATCCAACAAGAAAGAGTAAATTACGACAACCTCCCTAGTAGGATGGCATTAGTATGAATACTCCCTCATTGTTTGAAAAATATCAATACCCTCCTTGATTTTAAAGACCGTCTAACAATTAGCCCGATCCATTGTGTTTTCATCCATTTTTACGGCAAAATGACCAAAATACCCTTGTGGATTAAAAATTATAATTTTTTTTAAATTTTTGTATTTTTTTTATGGACTAGGTAGATAATTTTTTATAATTTTTAAAAAGATTTCCATCCATCCCGTTAGATTTCTTTTACAAGTTTTTAATTTTCTTCAAAAAATACAATAAGGGCAAAATTAGCAATTTTATACCTCCATCCAAGAATTACGTAATTTTAATCAAACAATGGGGTATTTGTAATTTTTCAAACAATGAGAGGGTATTTGCAATTATATCAAATCTTAGAGGAGGTCGTTATAATTTACCCTGCAAATAATTACTTACAACAGGATCAATAAATAACACATATTCTTGTTGAAGAGATTAAAGAATGATTTAAAGATGAAATTTTGCATGGTAGACGAGAAGTACGTGGTGCAAAAAAACACATGTCGAAATGAACTAACTAATTAAATTAAAAATACGACGTCACTCATAGGATTTGGTATTTCCCTAATTTCTAAGAGTCGTACGTTGTGATTTTATACAATGAATAGATTGCAAGAATGATCGCTCAATCTTTTGTTATGATATAGACTTTTAGCTACTATTTATCTCCACTTATATATAACTTTTTTGCATGCTTTAGAAATGTATTGTCACCTATATGTGATTAGCTCCAAATAAGTGATCCAGATAACACATGTAATAATATAGATGAGATAAGATCGAATATATCATGTTAGCACATATCGCACTATGAAAAAAAAAAAAAAAAACAATAACAATAACAACAAATGAAAACAAGTAATAATATGATAGTTAATATGTATTAAGCAATAATATTTTGTATTTTGTTAAAGTGGATCTACACTGTTTTATTAAAAAGAAACAATAAAAATTACATATAAATTCATCACTATTCAATAAAATACATTTACAGTGACAACCGAGCTGAGACTAGCTATAATTGAAAATTGTTGCTAAATATTTATCTCTAATTAAGACTTAGACGCAACTCATATTAATTACTACAATAGTTTTAAAAATCATGAAACAAACTTGTTGCTAAATGCATATAATTAGTTTGAATTCTGATATTATCACTACATAAATACATTTTGTCGCTCATTATAATTTTTTCTTGCAATGTCGATGGGTTATTCAGCTCGGACTTTTAATGTATTCATAATTTGTAAATTAATGCCATCAATTCTAATCCTCGATGGATTTAATTTTCTCGTAGATTAATGCATGCTTTCTACATTATAAAAAGCATTTCCATCCGCGTGCGGCTAGGTTAGCTATATTTAGGTCTAATTAATTGCAAATATATATGATAAAATTGCTATGCTTGGATCAGATATGATCAAATGCATGATTCAAATGTTTCTTTCTTAAAAATTGTCTTTTTAACTTATCATATGCTTTTTCTGCATCCACTTGCTACCAGCTTACCACAAAATCCATATGACACAGTACTTTGGATAATTAATTAAATATAATTTCTATAATTAATAAAAAAAACATCGGTATATTGTATATAATAATATCGAATTTGGCGTAATTTTCAAATATATATGTTTCAGTTACTTTAGTTTACTCTTTATTTATGCTATCAGAATAATAAAAATAAAATAACATGGCAAGTTCATTTTAATTTTGTTTTATAAGCGACGGATCGGATTAAGTTATTAATAAAAGTTTGTAATTAGGTGTCACTTGATGCACTGTTAAGTTGTCATTAGTAAAAGAAACAACATGATATTGAATTAATGCTGTGATTATGTCATCAATCACCAAATTAATATTAATTAGTCCTTTGACCCTCCCATGCATATAAGGATAACAAAGATTCGATTTTATCCCACTAGGAAAAGGAGGAGTTTTGTAAGGATAAAATTTGCCAGGTGACTTCAGCAAATAATTGTTGTCCTGTCCCATGTTCATGCAAGTAGCCATTTTGTGTCTGCATTTTAGAAGAAAAAAAAAAACTAGCACTAGTGAAAAAATTATATATGTTATGTATTAAGTGAAAATATTCTTATGGTATATATGTTACAAAAATAATTTTCACAAATTCAATATAGCGACAACAATTGTGTGCCTCTAAAGTTGTCATCTTCTTAAAATTATTGGGGGTATACAGTACCAACTTTAATTAATTAGTTACTATATAGTATTGTTATAAATTAAAATTGATATATTTATTTCGAATTCTGACCATACACGTGCAATTTTTTTGTAAGTTCAATGACAATTTATACGTAATTATTATCGTATTATCTTATATTATGATCTTTTCGCTCTTTTTGGGTTTTGAATTTTTCCCACCCGAACAATCACTAAATTGATGAACACGGAAGTAGAAACTTTGAACGTAGCTATCTCATTCTGGCTATGCGAGTAATTAGTGATTAGAATAGAAAGTTAAATTTTACATATAAATGGATTGTATTTAAATTTGAACCTAAATAAGTGTTTTGCATGATGATTTTTGCCTCTTATTTTTGTCCTTTTTCATCTTTTCCCTTTGCAAAAGAACAACTAACTTGATGAATATGGAAGTTGGGGACTATTAGGTCAAAGTTATCTCATTCGGAGTACGTAAGTGAGTAGTAAAGAGATTTGAAAAAATTAGTTACTGTATCATGTAATTTTTATTTTTTTTCCTTAAAAGTCGTCTGTGCCTAAGGGGATTTGGCATAGACCCCTACCCGTTTATTAATTTTCAAAATTAAGTCATTGCACAATTTAAAAATCATAAACGAGGAGCACTAACCTCTGTATAATTCAGTTGAAGCAAAAATTGGAAAGGACTTATCTAAACGTATCATAATAGTTTAATTTTTTTTAACATGATAAGAATTTTTACCATACATTCTACTTCGGGTGCAATTAATTAGCTAGCAAAGTTCATACAGACGTATTAATAAGTTAGCTAAAGATTTGACATTTTATAAATTAGAGAAATATTTTCTAAAATGTATGAAGTACTTCGAATAAATAAACTTATCCGCAGAACCTCTTAATTAGGAATTCAATAGCACCAAATTGATGACAAATGTTATTCACTTAGGTCAAAAAATAAAATCACGCAAACATGTGAAACCATTTCGTAATTAATTTAAGTCAAACTATAATTCGCAGTCTTCCTTAAAATGTCACTTCATAATTTATCCAAAAAGTACATAATTTTCAAGAAAATTCTCATAGGTTTCATACGCGAATCATAAACCACGCCCAATTGGCACCCCACTACATAATTCTCGTCGGGGTTCAAGGTTGACATTCCATCCCCACGTTGCATATTGAGGGAATGTATTCTTGCAAAAATACGAATAGGCACCATTTATACACAACTTTAATTTGTCAACAGACAAACCAAGAATAATACTATTGGATAAGACTACTTGAGCAAAGTGTCAATTTGAATGAAAGAGGCAGCGTGCGATTACACCAAATCTCGACTATAAATAGAGATGAGAGACTGCACGAAAAATTCAGCAATGTGGTATACATACATGAGGAAGAGAGGAATTTACATGTGGAGGAGAGCCCTAATTCTAATTGTTTACCAGCCAAGAATGACTTGCCTGTACCCTTCTTGACATGATCATCAATAATCATGGTCTCCAGGGTTTTCAGGAAGTCGTCTTGGCTTGGTGGACAGGCTCTTCCTCATCATGTTAATCCTCTTCTTCCCTTTTCCGTCAATGTTTGAAAATGTCATGTTCGACCTGTTTGGATTATCAATTTAAAATTTGTGTCATATATTTTATATTTTACATTGTTTAGTATACAAAATGTTTTCTCAATATCACTATTTATTCGCTAGAAGAAATATGACTTTTTGTTACGATTAATTGTTATGGTCAAATAGAGAAAGTTGAGAATTTCGAAATTCGAGGTTTTAAAATCTTTCTAATTGTACACCTACCATGCACTATATTTTTCGACCTCCAAAAACATGGTTTCTTGATGCAATGACATTAAAGGATTCACCAGAAAAGGAGGAGAAAAAAGAAAGGACGAGTTAAATGGAAAAAAGAAGGTTAACAAATATTATTTATAAAGTGTTTTTGACATAAATAGTCATTTCGTATACCATATATGCTGCTGCTGCCCCATTGCAGAACAGTTAACGGCAGCAGTGAGTGTAGTAAGTGCTAAGTAGAGCAAAGCTTCTCCAGAGCCAAGTTTTCGTCACCGCCAACGCTCTCCAGAGTGCTCCTCACTAGAGCTTCAGGAAAACCCATCTCCACAAGCTTTTGCACCTGTCCAAGTGGATCACAGAAATCGACACTGTTGATCGTGAAAACAACCACAGGGCGAATAATCAAACATATCCCCTTTTGCTCTTTATTACCCCAAAATAGTACAAAAAAGTAAGTTGCTATAAATATAAATATATATTGACTAGAGTATATTTTTTATACATATTTGTAGATGTATTTAAATCATTGCATCTATCATTATGCTCATATAACGTATAAAAATGAAGCTTGACAGAACGTCCAAGTTTTTCCTATTGCCCAACTTTGTCGGTTATTGGGTGTGGGTGTGGGTGGGTGGGCGTGAGGGGGGGAAAAGAAAACAAGCTAAGTACCGTAAGCCAGTTCTTTAAAAAAATAAAAAAGGAGAATTTTGCTAACCTTCTCCTCCACGCCAAGAGATGATATCATGGCAAATGCTTCGGTCCAGTAACGAGCGGTGCCCACAAAAGTTTGGTAGTCCCTAAGATACTGGGGGCATGCATAAAAACTAATCAGCATTCAAAGATGGAGGGAAAGATTGGATAAGAAAAATTAAACAACATAGAATATGACCTGCTTGAAATCTTAAAGGTGCATTGGACGAGCAAGAACAAAAATGAAATATTAATAGAAGTTTACAAGGGAAATGGCAAGAATAGGCACTTGGTGAAAGGACCTGTTGTGCTACGACAGCATCCTGGGGATCATCAGGTTCGGGAGCAGATAGTAATGCTTGAACAGAGAGGAGCGCTGTTTTCAAAGTCAGAGCCGGGCTCCATTGGTCTTTCAGGATATCCAGGCATATGGCACCACTTTGACTGCTTATATTAGGATGCCTTTGATGGAAATGAAGACGTTGAAGAAGTGAAATTGTAAATAAATTCTCAAAGCAGAATATCAGAACCTTCAAATATTATCGATCAATGAAGAAAAAGAGAATGTTAGAAAACTAATTTATTACATTCTTATTTCTATGCCACAAGGTGGTAGACCAACTTATACTTCATATTTGCTGATCACAGTTCTACTTGAAGGTTTACAGTTCATGTTTGCTAATGCCTAATAGAAGTCTAATTTGACGGAGGATAAGAATTTAGCTTCTCAGGAATGCACCCCCTTTTTCTGTCCGTTCAATCTTGAAGTCAAAAATAAAAACACATTTGCAACTGTCAAAACGTAAAAATAGAAGGAATATGAAAAGAATGATAAACATCTTCCATCCATGCTAATCCACCGAAATATGTTACATCCTTTATCAAAACCCCAGGAAAAGATATTGTATTATGCAGAAATTTCAAATGGTCCCTCAAAATTCAGAGAATTTGTTCCCTTAACAAGCAAAACATAAGTGAAGACTACTTACTCCTACACACTACCAAGAAAAAGGGAAAAGGACATAGCGACTTTTTCACCATACCATACTTTAGTTGCAAACCGCATTTTGGGAGGCTCAAAAGGGTAACCATCTGCAAAAAGGAAAAAGAATCAAATTGAAAATAATTAGCTACAGATCAACAAGAAACCATCCCTTGACTGCAAAAATTAAGAACAAAAATTTTGTTGCTAAGAAGCCTATTCTAAAACTTCACCCTAACATTTGAATTAGAAATTACAAATCACCGCCACGATTCGCCGTCCTATTCTAGCATTCACTATCTAAACCAATAACAATGGCAACCCAACATTCTCCATGCTCAGCAAGTCGACTTAAAAAATCAGGAAACTCAATCTTGTAGTAAAGTATTTGGCTAAGAATCACAAGAAGTTTAATTAATTGGTCTCCCATTCTTATAATGCCAAAAGGGAAATGGCAAAGATAGTGCCGCAATTGAAGACTTTTAGCAGGAAAAGGGAAACATTTGTGCTTCTCACAATGACAACACTCAACCACATCCAGTTAATAAATGCTCAAGGTTTGCTGAGCAGCCTAATCAAAGAGATAAAAGATGGGGAATGAAACTGTAAGGAACCAAAAACAAGCAGAGGGAAGTAGACACTGTAGAATTCTTGCTTGTAGATGGGTTGTTAGCAGAGGGCCTTCGGTGCTTGTTTTATTCAGGAACAAAAAGAAGACAGAGTTTCAATGCTCCAGGACCAAGATGTTTAGCACATCAGTTTACCTAAAACTAAAACCTAGAACGGTAAAAATATGATATCGCCTAAAATGAAAAGCATAATGATCTACGACATTGGATTTGATGTAGAGCGGAATCAGAATAAGGGTGAGAACTTTTAGTTACACGAATGTTGGTGTCCCTATAACATTGATATTCTTTCTTTTGTTTCAAACATTTGATTTTAATGTAACTTGGCAAAATGAGTGTTTTCACTTCCTATTTGCTCATGCACTAAACTTCACGTGTCGAGATCACTCCACATATAAAAGTGTCAATAATGGTTAAATTGCGTCAACTATTAGCATTCTCTTGAGCATATTACCCATCGGAACTTGACAGACAAATGGGGAATCACTGGTCATACAAGAAGCCTATAAATTAAATTGCCATTAAGAAACCCAGAGGATGACTCCTAAAACCTGATTACAACATTAAAAACTCAACAGGCAATAGGACAGTAGAACATTTCAATCATTAGACAGAGTAATGTCAAAGCAAAAAAGAACAAAGATAACATTTAATGATGAAAAGAAACTCACACAACCAATAACACAAGATTTACATCAAAGATTAATCATCGTACACACGTTAAACAACCAATAAATCATATTAATCTCCTCAAACTAACCCCAATTTGCATTTCCATGAACCCACACAACTTTTAGCTTTAACCCCCAAAATACAAAAACCTTAACCTGCCCTATTACGAGAATATAACCATTACAGGAATGAAAACACTCCATATATAATTACTGAACCCAAGAAGAAAACCAACAATAATCTTATCAGCAATCAGACAAAAGAAAACATGCAGTTCACACTAATAATGCCCTAAAACCCGAAAAGACAAGAACTCCAAATCTCGAAGTTTAAACAAGAACTAGAATCACTTTCAAGCATTCCTCTCCAACAAAACCCACAATTACACTAAACCAAAAACAAACTCTTAATATATATATATATATATATATATATATAGAGAGAGAGAGAGAGAGAGAGAGAAAGGGTTACCAGGTAAAGTGATGTCGATCTTGAAGGTCCCGCCTTCATAAGGAGTACCAAGAGGACCAGGGATTGTACCGAGCAAGTGGGCAAGATTAGCTTCACCATTAGGGACGACCCTTATCCCAGACACCTCAAAGTCCCTGTTGCACTCTTGCAGCTCCTTCTGCACCCTTGCAAAGTCCACCATTTTTTTTCTTCACCCTTTTCTTGTCTCCGCTTCAATTGAAAAATAAAAAACGCGTAACAATAGAGCAATTCCGGGATATTTGCGAGAGAGTGCGAGAGGGTTTTTCCTCTTTCTTGGTTTACGAGTGCACAAGCTCCTCTTGTCTCTTCCTCATGGAGGAAAAAAGGCGTACAACACTGTTCCTTTTCACCTTTTTGAAAAGGGCTATTGTTGTTGTAGAACTATGCACAGTTTTGGAGGAACCCTTTGGTGGTGAGAAATGGAATAATTGGACTAGTTTTAGAATTCTTTGGTTCTTGATCGTAATAGTTTATCATTGTTCAAAATAAATTACTAATAATTAGTTACCTTTATTGTAATTAATAATTTATGGTGCAATAGCCTGTCAAACTTAATTTAAGAGATGTTTGCATTAAACTTTGATTGTAATAGTAAAATTTTTGTGATGTTTTAAAGAAAGTTCAAAATTAAATATTAATAAAATTGTAGATGTTTCAAAATAAAAGTAAAAAATGAAAAAAGATCGAATTTTGGGTGTCTGAAAAAATAACTTATTAATAATTTCACTAATAAACTATATGAATGGATTGAAATTGTTCATAATTTTTGGCTAAAATTAATTTAATCCAATCAGTTTAAAAATAGAAACCGTAAAACAATAACAATCTTTCCAGCTTATTATCAACAATAAGTTAATAAATGTTTATTTTAAGCATTTGCTAACGTACCCTTAATTGGCAAAGTCGATACTCTATAATTATTGTACAACAAGTTAAAATCTCACATATGTGTGAATATTAATTTATTTTAATAATAGTTGATTAATTATAAAAACTACTAAATGACGATAAATTGATATGCTGATTGGTATAAAAATAATATAGTTCATGCCATAATGATACATTTAGTAAAATCACAAAAGAAAAAGAAAAAGAAGTGTTTGGGGATAAAATTTCTAATAATTTAAAAACGTTTGCAAGTACATCTAAAATTGTTTAGCTGTTAATTATTTTTTTACAATTGTTATTTTATAATATAATAATGAAGTTAATATAATCACTCAAGAAATGAAGAATTTGACAAAAAGCACATAACCCCTTCACTAATATGAGATACCAAAATTTGTCATGTAATAACGAAGAATACATAAACCCAAACATAAAATTATTATAATTTTATTTGTATAAATTTCAGACGATCATAATTTTTTTATTTAATAAAAAATTATTTATTATGCATGCGTTCGTTTTTTTCTCTTTGATTTTACCGTATTTCTCTTTCTCTTTTTTAATTATATTCACCTGTCAAATTCTAATTATTTTTATGATCCATTTTTACTTAAAGTAAATTAAAATTATTTAAAAATTTTAATATTGAATACAATATGTTTAAGTTTAAAAAATATTCAGTATTGTATATTTAAGAAATATGTACATATGTAGAATTTGCGAAATTTGTTAATTCTATTACTTATGGTAAAAGAATGGGATTAATATACCGTCCTCTCTTGATATTTGATACAATTATATGTAAATCTTATTTGGTTTTTAAATTTATATCTACTGCTAATGACGTTATTTTCGTCCACTAAATAGATCTTTTTGTTAGTAAAATTAAAAAAATTTGCTGACTTAAGCAAAAAAAAAATTGAATGAAAATGCATATTTACCTCGATTGATATACATACATATTGTAGGCCAAATAAACAATTTATGACCAAACTACTCCATAGGGGTGAAAATGTATCTCATTACATGCTTTAGTATGTGAAGATATATAAGGATAATTTAGTTAGAAAAGATTTGTTCGACCTACAATAAGCCAGCAATAAGTCAATCGGTGGTAAATATGAATTTTATTCAATTTTTCAGCTGATATCTACAAATTCTATGAATATAAACTAAGGAATGAATCTAATTATTAAACGCACGTAGTGTCCAGAGTATTAAATATAATTTTTTAAATTATAAAAAATCTACATATAATTATTTCAAACTTTGAAGACGGCTAATATTGGGCTCTGAGCTCAGCATGTTACATTATAAAATCTCATTGGAACGTCGGCCCAAAATTAGCTTTAAGTTTATACGGATTGGTTTACATTACTGCTACTTGCACTTCATTTTACAATTCACACTACTGTGTGTTCATAATTAATTTAAAATTTAAAAAATAATTATTATTTTTTAAAATATGTTTAGTATAGATTTATTGCAAATTTATCTATATCGAAATACCTATAAACCCGAACTTTGTCTTGCAGCTCTCTCCCTCTAGGATTGAACACCGTGGGTTTTTTTTATGGACCAATCTCCTAACGTGCAATAACTAACTTAGATATTATATTATTATTTTAAATATATATAATCCAAATTTACTCCTAACGTGCAATAACTAATTTAAATATGAATTTATTATTTTAAATATATATAAAGTCCAAATTTATTTTTGACTTTGATTTGAAGCATAATTATAAACCAATCTATTTAATCTTTTAGTCCATAATTTTATTTCAAGAAATTTCAATGTCAACAGTGACATTATAAAAAAGTTTTGCATTAAAAATAAGTAAAAAGTTTGCACTGATATCTTTAGACCGGAAACTATAAAACAACGATGTATGTGTTGGAAACACAATTAAATTTGTCATACAAGCTCTCTTCTTTATGTGCATAATAAATAATCTTTTACATATTAAGTATATATTAAAAATACGAATAATTATAAATCAATACATAACTTTTTTGTAAATTAAAAAAAACAAAAAATCAACTTAAATTACTACAATCCCGACCCTTGTTAACATATTTGATCAAAGTCGAATTGAGGGTAGTCTAAATTGTATGTTTGGACCCTAAAAAGAAAAAGAAATGGTTAGATACATTGGATAGTCCCCAACAAACATCCATCGATACTTAAATAATTTATATGAGTTAGAAAGAAATATTTAATGATAGTTTGAAGTAAGAAATGTCTTATAATTATTTAATTAGTTGGGAAGGGGTAATTAGAATGAAAATGAAATTATTGAGGGTTGAATTGAATTGGTCTCGATGGGTTTGTAGCTGCAGCCTCAGCCTTACATGTGTAAAAGTGAGTTCACGTGACTTGTAAGCAACACTTGGAAGTTAGAATTGGTTAGATACTCACAATTCTACACGTCTCCTCCACATGCATTCAATTAAATTATTATTGTTCAATATTTATTTTTTCTTATTTGCAACGGTTTTTAACTGCAGCCAATGTTTTGATCTTATTTATAAAAATAATGATTAATAATCATTGCACAGTCGTGATTAATTTGTACTCATCATGATTTTTGTTTTTTAATTATAGTAATTAATTATGATGAAAGTCATATTTCTTCTAGTGCTTGAGACGCAGAAATTTTCAAGTATTTTTTAGGAGTAATTTTATTTTTAACTAGCAAGTGGGTGGATCCCACGTCAAAGTCCATCTAAACAAATGTTTTTGATAAATGTATATTTTAAAAATATATATAACTAAAATTGAAAAATGACAACTTTAATAATCTGCAGGATAAAAGCACAGGAAAATGCGTTTTAAAGAAGCCCCCAATTCCCACTTCTTGAAACTGAACTTTTGGAGTAGCGATTTATTCTAAAAGTCCATTTAATGAGTAACCACTGAATCTCAAGTAATTTTACGACTCCAATTTTAATTAAAATATATGATGTGAAATATGCTCAAGTTTTTTTAAGCAAAATTGGCTTAGTGCGAGAACTACTTCACAAGCCCAATTACCAAAACATCCAATTGACGTGTAAGACAAGAATATTTTTTTTATTCTTTTTATCTAAATTAAGTTTGATTGAGTCAAATTAATTATAAAACAAGTGTAATACAATTGTTTTGTGATCGATCAATTTTTCTAAAATATATAAATCCCCACCCAAAATCAATAATAAAATAAATTAGGAAGAAGGTCGAAAACAACCTTAATAATTATCCATTATTTAAAATATTTTTTGTGGTGAATCATACTTTTGAGATGATGGAGTGAGGACGTGTTTGGGTTGTGAGCACACTTTTTGGATTTTGATTCAAAATTTAAAAAAGAAAAAAGAAAAGAAACAGTCCCTATCACTACTGGGGTAACTGCTTGGTTATGCACATGCAAAAGCTCCTCCAGAATTGTCAGTTTAATTTAGAGCCGCAAGCTTTGGCAGCCCACACAGTTTTCACCACTGTCCTCTTCTGCCCTTTGGCTTCTGCAATCAACCCCAACTATTCTATCCAAACAACTCCCTCCCTAGTCCCTCCCTCTGCATACTATAATCCTAACACACAATATTTGCGTGTATATAATCAAACGGACTTGAGAAATTTTAAAAATTGAGCAAATGATAAATATAAATGAAACTCAAGGATAAATATGGTGGCGATTGACTGTCACTATTAAAAAAAAATACAACATTTAACCATGGTTAATAATAAAATAATAGTAACAAATAGTCATTAATCACAATTATGCAACGATTATTGATCGTGGTATTTGCGAGGGTGACTAAAACATTTGTCATTGATAAAAGCCATGACAAATAACTTTTTCTTGATGGAAAATCTATATTTTTTTATCAATTTTATTTAACCGTGGTTCATAAAAATTAAGAATAATTACACTTCCCTCCTCTGAGGTTTGATGTAATTACATGTAGACCCTATGATTTTGGGAATTATATCTAGCATTTTTTAGATTTATTTTCGTCTAATAAATAAGTTCTTCTGTTGGTAAAAATTCAGCAAATTTGCTTATATTAACAAAAATATATGTGAAAAAATCTATATTTACGCGCAATTGACTTATTACTGATTTATAGTAGGTTAAATAATTCATTTTATAATCAAATTATCCTCGTACGTCTTCATTAATGCACGTGATGAGGTATATATTCATCATTATAGAGGTAGTTTAATCCAAAAAATTTGTTTGGCTTGCAATAAGTCAGTTTTAAATCAATCAAGGGTAAATATCAACTATCATTCAGTTTTTTTCTTGTTAATATCAGCAAATTCAGTGAATTTTGACTAATGTGGGAACTTATTTGTTAGATGAAAATAAAAGCTAGACGTCATTTCCTAAACCATAGTGGGTCTACGTGTTATTACTCCAAATCTCACGGGAGGGGAATATAATTATCCCTAAAAATTATTTACCACGATTTTTAGTTCATAACTAGTCAAAATTATAGACAAATAGTCATTTTTTTTAGTGTGTTAAAAGATGACGTGGGGTCGTCTTGAATAAATATATAATTATATTGTTATATATATATATATATTTAAGTGTACAATTGATATTATATGTATATTTTTAAAAGTTTGTTCAATGAATGTTGTTAAAGAACCCTAATATTGATTCTAGATGAAGCATTGGCCATTGCATGATTGGAAGGGATATAATATGTTTGTTTTGAATAAATAGCATGTGGCGTTATTAAAATGTCTTAATCTAGTCACTAAAATTAATAGGGTTGAAAATAAATCAAATTATTCGACATTCAATTGAAATTGATTAGTAAAAGTTTGTTTGATCTCGATTTGTTAAATTTGATAAGCCAAACTTGAACAGAACTTTTTAAACTTTTAAGTTCAATTCGATTAGTACAGAAATATAAAATATATTTAAAAAATATCAAATTATTCAACATCGACTCATATTTAATCAAATTAAAGTTTGTTAATAATCAAACAAAATTTGATTATAATTTTTGAAGCTCAATAATAATTCAAACATAATAATATGTTCGACTCGACTCGAATATTTACCATCCTAAATAGTAAAATTGTTAAATAATTGAAAAGTTGTCAAAAAATAACGTAAATGAGAAAAATCAACGCTGTACTTTAGTACAAAGTGTGACGTTCAAACTTATTCCATTGGAATACTTCCAAAAATTTAATTTAATCACAGTAAGTTATGGTGCCGCACTACATGACTATTATTTTTTAGAAAAATCATTTAATTTATTAATTAATGAATGCTGATTTATTATTAGTTCATATATATATATATATAAATTACACTTAATTATGTATTTAATGAATTTAAAAGGTGGAGTATGAAAATTTTTGATTGGTCATAAAGTTTGTCCATGTTACTTTTCTAATTATAATCGTCAAACAGTTAAACCATTTTATGCTATATTAAACATTTGGACTTCATGTTTTAGTAATAAATATTAAAAATAAAGTATCTAAAAATATAAAATAGTATTACATAATTTTAAGTAGGATATTATATTCTTTTAAACATCACACTAAAATTCAAAATCCAAACATAGATTTAATATACACAACGAATTCATTATAGGCCACCAATTCTACTAAACTACCTCTTAAAGTTGCATCCTTTTTTTTGTTTTTATGTTTATCATAATTATAAATATTTTTATTATTTGAAAAATTATATATATATATTTGTGGAATTAACGATTGTCTAACAAATACCCTTTTATGAATTATTTACAAGAGGGTATTTGTTATATGATCGTTAATTTCAGGAGTATTTATAATTTTTTTAAAACAATTAGATGATATTTGTAATTATGATATATTTTAGGGAAATTCGATGTAACTTATCCTAATTCATTTTTAGCACCACAATTATGTGTCCTCAAGTACATCGTAAAGTTATCAAATAATATCTAGTTTAATTGTTTCATGGTTGTTCGTTTGTGCTGTAATAGTAGTTGTTAGTTAATTATTAATTGTTTATGATGAAATTCATGATATAATTATATTTAAATCACTTAAAAAATAGTATATTATAATTTAGAGCAAATTATATTAACACTCCCTAAAATTATATTTAAATACATAAACATCCCCTAACTTTTGTAAAATTACAAACTCTCCCGTTGAAGTTGTAGTTATAGTTATAAATGCATCTGTTATTTAGGGGCAACATTACACGAGTACAATTTCCTAATAAATTATAAGAATTTTTGTTTGATTAAATCTAATCTTGAGATGTATCGATATAATTTATCTTATAATTAATGTAATTAAAAGTAAATAAAAATGGGTTGAAGACGAAGGCCCATTGATATATATATAGACGATGGAAAGAGAGGCATTGAAGGAAGGGGGTGGTGTGAAGAAAAAGAGAGAAACAGATAGAAATGCGAGGGGCCGCTAGCAGAATATAGTATAGCAGGATTGACTGCATTAACCAAAACTTCCCCAAATACCATATATAAAACCCATCTCCTGTGGGAGCAGATACGCAAGAAGATAATCACTGAAAACAGAAAGAAGAAATTATATAAATGTTACCAAATTCTTGTATATTCACCAGTAGATTTTAATCGGGAAGCTTTACTGGTGGGTCTGTGGGATTTTAATTTGCAGCTTTTATAATTAAAGATTGCGTCTTTTTATGCTTTTTTTGCTGTGGATTCATCACTTATTTTGCGTTTCGGGCAATCTGAGATTATGGGTTTTGGTTCTTTTGCATTATATGTACATGTGTGGAGAATCTTGGTTGATGTGTTTGGGGATGGAATTAGTGATGGGTTTCTGAGGTTTTTGGCCATTTGAGGCCTGAAAATTTTCTGGGTACTTGTGATGTTGAATCTTTGTTTTCGGTAGTCATAAGAAGTCAAGATGATTTTCCTTTTTTCTTTTTCCGAATTCAGAAGGGTGATTGCTTGTTCGTTGTTATTTCTTGGAATGATACTCGGAAAGACTGTTATTTGTTTCAGTTCTTAGTTTTTAACCTTTTGATTTGATATTCCTGAGTTTGGGAAGTGTTGCTTCCCCTCTTCTGAGCAAATCTGCCTTGGAGCTTGCTTGATGTTACTGATTAATGGTCATTGCCTTTTCTCCACAAAATCTTACTGTTTTCGAACTGAATAAGATTGAATTGAAACTATTTTGGTAGTGTAATACTGAGTTTTGGAATTTTCTACATGTATTTGTGATGCTGGTTGTGCTATTTAATTGTCATCTGCAGATAAGTAAATGACTAACCAACTCAATTTCTCTTGCTTTTCCAGAATAGATTGTGATCTTGCTGAGTGAACAAATGAATTCCTGGTTTCTCTCATTGTCCGATGGAGAAGGCAATGCTTATAATGCTCCCTGTTCTGCTTCTTATTCTGCCTTGAGTTTGAGTTTGGATGTCGGGTTTTTTAATGGGATGCCGATTGGAATGACACTGAGGCGCATAGATAAATAGATAGTGTGGTTTGTCCATGATATATTACGAAGCGTGTCAGGCGCAGTTTCTTGGAAATTAAAAAATGTGTTGAAGCTTCTATTAGGTTTTGTATATGCTCTAAGTAAATTCTCAGTGATTGGATTGCTTCATTAGGAAAATGAAGGCTGTTCCTGTTTTCGTCTAACGAACTCTAAATTGTTGCTGGATACTTAGTTCTTTGAATTGAAAATTGTTTGGCTATAAGTAAAGAAGTAAGACAAAAAATATATCACCAGTTAGTCATGGGCTTGCCTCAAGTTCCCTCGGGAAAGATTTCTGAAGAAGTGTCGACATCAATGAGCACAATCATGCAAATACCAGCTCGATTTGGTGGTGTGGGAAACTTTGGTGTGAGTGAGATGCATGTGAGGAACTTGAGCAGTCGAATTTCTGGCGACCTTCAATGCACTTCATCAAGGGAACAACCGAAGGAATCTGATTTGATTAGTTTGCATAAGGATGGTGTGGCCAACATGCATAAATTGAGGATTGATTCCGTGGACAAGAATCGTTTCATATTGCATCATGGCGGAAAGAACATTCAGACTCCAGCTTCGAGGATTGTGGGTTTTGAACCCAATTTGCAAATTAACCATGCCAATCAGAGTGAAGACAAACAATCTGGTAGTGTTCATTTGTCTTCTGGAAATGGTATAGCTTGTAGTTCAAATGAGAACTCAAGTTCAGTGGTTAGGAAAAGGCTATTATCGCCTTTGAATGGCATGCTCTTGCCTGATGAATTTGGAGGTGAACATCTAGAAATTGGGAGCAGGTTAACTCATAGTAATCTTCACTTAAGAGGCGGTGGTTATAGCATTAACCTAAAAGAGAATAAAAAAGCTCATCTAGGCGACTTGGACTATGGCAGTCCTCCTATTTGGTCCACTCCTAGCTTTTCAAGGAGTAATAGTCCACCTGAAGAAGATTGTGAAACTAACTCCAGTATCATCACTGACGGGCCTTTACTTGAAAACCATGAACATGGATCTCAAAATCATCTCTCATCATACCATGGTTTTAGATTCAGTAGGGGAACAATTGAATCACCAACCAGTAATGGGGCAATAAATATATTACGGGACAGTGTTGTCTCCCCGCCTCTGTCTCTGTCTCTGTCTCCTCTTGGACCAAGATTTTGTGGAAAGATGAGGCATTCTAGAGTATGTTGGGATTCCAAGAGAGAGTTTGATGAGAGTTATATAACCTTTAAGGATGTAGAACAGTCTCTTGAAGGGACAGTCTCTAGCTTTTGGTCATCTCATAAAGACGAAAATGTCATAATGGCAAGGAAAGGACTTGAAGATGAAAATTTTGGAATGAACTTTGAGCAATTGACTCCCGAATGCTTGACACCCACACAAGGGCATAATCCGACACTTACAGCTCAAAATACAAAATTAGGCAGAACCTTAGGTGGTTTATCTGTCAGAAGGTCCTTGGTTGGTTCATTTGAGGAGTCGCTGTTGTCTGGTAGATTAGCTTCTGGGATTGTCAGCCAGGTTTGTTTTGTTTCCTGTAATTAATGATTCTTATATGTTTATTCTTATCTACTGGTCAGTACTTGGACATGGTACAATTGTACATTGGCCAAAGAGCTTTGTGAACGTCATATATCTTCTCAGCATCCCAATTCTTTTATTATTTTTCATGCAGAAAATTGATGGTTTCCTCGCTGTTCTGAATATCACTGGAGGGAAATTTTCACCTCATCCGCAGAAACTTCCATTTGCTGTGACAAGTGTGGATGGTGATAATTACTTATTGTACTACTCATCTATTGATCTTTCTGGACATTTATCTTCGAACAAATGTGAGGGTCCAAAACTGAAGAGAAGCCTCAGTGTTAATGGCTCCTCTGATGACAAAGCCCGTCTGAGGATACCTATGAAAGGGTGTTTGCAATTGGTATTCTCTCTCTATCTGTCTCTTCATTATTCATGCCCCTTAAATAAATACATTTCATTACATTTTTGGTATTGTCTTCACAATGTTACAAGTTCAGGATGCAGAGGGTCGAGGAGGTGGAAGTTGTTGAGGCCTTATTGAACGGCACTGGAAACTTCATAAAAGAAATGACTGATTCTGTTAAGATCACATCATATACGTATATCCCTTCTATGCATGTAAAGGAAAAATCACACGAACTCTGATACTTTAGTTTTTTTGTGTTAATACGTCATTATATCATTTGGAATAGCAAAATAGTATCACCCACAATTTGTTGCAAGAGGTGATTTCTGTTAACATATCATGATGTCACTTAGAATAGGGAAACATGACATTCCATAATTTGTTGCAAGAGATGATT
This sequence comes from Sesamum indicum, assembly GCF_000512975.1. NCBI lineage: Eukaryota > Viridiplantae > Streptophyta > Magnoliopsida > Lamiales > Pedaliaceae > Sesamum > Sesamum indicum. The sequence goes on along the minus strand of NC_026145.1, from coordinate 13,360,273 downwards.
CTATTCTAGTGATGCCAGGGTTGTTTCCTGAGATGAGTGTCTCACATTATCTTGTTGTACCGCTTGAAAGGTCACTTAAGGAAGTTAATGTAGGGAATATAAAATACATGAAACATAAGAATGATAGATATAACTACCCACTTGTTACCTATTGCTTAATTGTAAGAATCGAAGAACTTACTCTCATGAGCTCCAGAAATGATTGTATAATGTAGTATCAGTTCCTAGATTTGGATGCATGATTTACATAACCAAAAGAGTGTCTAGCATAAATAGATTGCCTAAGCCTCTCCAACCAACCTTTTGTTGATTACAATTGATCCCCTGAATATTGTTTCTGATTATGGTTGTTAAGGTGTGCTTTTGAGTGTTTCGCTCCCCGTTTTCTGATAGCACTCCTGTTTTCTTTCATCTGTATCAGTTGTGAATTGAAGTTGGTTTGAAATAGTTGTTTTTCCTAACTGTTGTTGCTTAGTTGATGTGGAGCTATTACTTTCACTCTGAAAAAGTAGAATATTGATTCCATTTTGTTCTTGTGTATTTCTGTCTTTCTGCAACCAAAAACTGTATCTTGTTAAATTTCTATTTGCTCAAGCTTTTAGTTTCTTATAGACCCCCATAATGTTTAATGGGTGAACTTTCACATAAATACAACTCTTACTGTATAACATCCAATAAGAAGGGTCAACGAAGCTGGGGAACATGTGACAATTCCCTTTGCAAAGTCAAATCAGAAGATTGGAAGGGACGCAATGAGAAGGATTTCTGGATAAATACTTGAACCATTATGTCTTCGTCGAGCGATGCCACTGTAGAGTTTCTAAGACATTGTAGGGGGAGCTTATTCTTCTCTAAACTGATTTGCTAACTTTCAGATCGCATAGTTACATAATAGTTTGTTACTGTGGGATTAATACAAAACATGGCTTCAATGTGTCATATGCCATTCTATTACATTTTATTAATGCTTCAAATTTTTAAAAAGTTATTCTTCTAATGTGTGAAAGAATTCGGGTTAGAATTTTCAAATGGATGACTTTCTTGAATTGCTTCGATTGGACAATTCTGAGTTTCTGCTCTGATGATTGAGTTTCTTTGACAGGTCCTAAGCAATCCGGAAAGAACACCTATTCATACATTCTTCTGTAACTATGATTTGAGTGACATGCCGGCTGGCACCAAGGTGAGTACGAATCTTAAGGATCATACTCTCCTTAATATCTTACCTAACTGCAACTCTTCATTTTTATTTGGCTTGCATGGATATAATTTGTTTTGTTTATATCTACCTATTGTCTTGTTCTGCTGCTCGTTTGTCATTTATGCATTACTCTCAACTATTTGAGGGTTTTTAGTATCATCTGATTACCGCCTTGATGTGGAGATCAATTGGATATAGAATATTAACAAAGGAATAGTCTTCCTTGCCCTGTCCTCTTCATACTTTAAAAATGTAACTCATGATTATATCATGGAGTTGTTTATCCAACAGCATATGTTTTTAGTCGATCATAAATCAAAGTCTTATGTCTTCATGCCTGTCAACCTACAGACATTTCTACGACAAAGGACCACTCTGGCCGTGGATAAAAGTGGGCAGAAAGACTTGGGAATTTCAGCATCAGGTGATTCTTTAGAGCAGAAGACTCCGTTTACTGGTACATGTGGAGCCGATGCACATAGCGTAGTAGACAATAATTGCCCAAATCTTAACGGGATAGACAATATTCGTCTCAGTTTATCTGGTGGGAAAGAAAGTAAATCTCTATGCAGCCCATCAAAGGTCAACAAGAATCCTACAGGTTCTGGTGTTCTGCGATATGCCCTACATCTCCGTTTCGTCTGCCCCCACCGCAAGAAGTGCTCGAAAACCGGTGTGAAATGCAAGTCTGGTCCATCTTCTCTTCCTTCAAGGGACAGCATGGAGAACGACGGGGAGCGCCGTTTCTACTTGTATAATGAGATGAGAGTTGTTTTTCCTCAGCGTCATTCCGATTCTGATGAGGGGAAGGTACGCGTATGCTTAATTACCTTATTTACATGCATATATAAGGCACAAAAAAGAAACTCCGTCTATAATTTTTCTTGAATAATGAGGCACAAAGAATGATCATCGTTTTGGCATTTTACTTATGTGAATGTTATAGTTGAATTTCCATCAATAAGATATTCCAACTTCTTGTGTGTAGGCACAACTGTGCTTGTTCATATTTGTATTATCAAGATTATTAAAGAAAACTAGGAAAAAAAAAGCTAAGACCTCATCATACTTGCCAAAGAAAAACCCCAATTTTAATATGTAAGGACAATTACTCCGGCACCCCATAAGTTCTAGACATATTACAAGAAAAACCCTTTGAATCTAAAAATTTGCATTAGACTCCCATGTAATCATGTTTCACATTACAGACCTTCCAGCAGATTGGAAGGTCAGGGCGGAATCTGTAATGTAGAACATGACTGCAAGCGTAACAGTGCAAATTCCAAAAAATCGACAGTTCTTGTACTATATACCCATACTTTAGAGAGTGTTGATGAAATTATCCCTAACATGTCTGTCTAGATTACTTCGGCTCTATAATGATTTGTAATTTCGAATACGATGTAGATGAAGATCTCATACTAAAAGTTTTGGCATGATATCATTTTTTACGGCTTAATTCCTTGCTTTCTTGCACGTGCATTTCAATTCTTTTATGCATATTTCTCATACAAGATTGAAAAGCCTTCTCATGAGTTCATTGTTGACCATCATTTTAACTTGTTTCTTTCCACACAACTCTTATGATCTAAGTAAATAACTCAGTTAATTTGATGATACAGTTGCAAGTGGAATACGATTATCCTTCGAATCCAAAGTACTTTGACATCAGCCAATAAAGATTTGGCATTAGATGATTCTCTAATTCAGTTCATCTGTACATATTGTTGTACATATATCTCCAAAATGCTAACAGAAGGGTTAGCGCAACCGAGCTGCTTGTATATTCGTGTCAATAAACTGCTGCTCATGTGTTGTGAAAAACATTTACTTCGTCAAAAAAGAAATTTAATTATTTCAGTAAAAAAGGAGAATCGTGCTTCGATTCTTGTTCTTGTTATGGTTTAACCCTTGCCGGGTTCAGATATTTGTGGGTCCCTGGACATCTTGACTATATATATGTTGTTGTTGTAAATACGCTTCATATGGTGGATGTGTGCAGCTTCTTATGGTGGAAATTTTTTGTTCAAATCAAGTCTTGGTCATGTCGAATCAATCATACAACCATGTAGTTGGTCAATTTTTTTTCCCTCTAAATTGTGAACTAATTATATAATAAATGAATTACGCTTGTTATTTGGTAGGTTATATTGATTGATTCAAGGATGATCAGACTCGATTTGAATTAGAATTTTTTATCGTATGAGCTGACCCCCTTATTGAGCAATAGGGTAATGGATTTGAGCTCTATAATTTGATTGATCTTAGGATTATTTCTTAAAAGTATGTTGTTATGGTCTTTTAGGGTTTATTCTTCTTGAGTTGGCAAGAATTGGAAATGGTGCGGTGCATATTTGAAATATTGAATATTTATAATTATTTCGACAATTATTATTAAAATAAAATAACAACTCACACGTTTGTGGAACAATAAGTAACTATTATGAAAGTGATATAACAATTAACAGGTGGATGAGATTTTAACTCATGATTTTTAATTTATAGAGTTTGAGTTTTGCCAATGATAAAAAATGTGCCTCTCTACTTATTTTAATTTCTTTGCTCTTTTTCTAACGTGTGAAAACATTCATTCAGGTGTTTTTAGGATTTTATATTAATTCAACGCTACCACAATTTCTTTTACAGAAAAATAAAATAAATATTACAATTCTAAAATTTTACAAAATTCTATGGTTCTCTTAGAATATTTGCTGGCAAAATTTGAAGTAAGAATATGAGATGGTTAATAAGTTTGGCTCAAATAGTTCCACTTAAAATGGAAACAGAGTATTTTTTATTCATAAACTACCGTAGGAGACCTCTACATTAATATTTTGTTATATACTCTTAATTTTTTTTTTCAAAATATAATGTGTTGATTTATATATTTTATTTTTATTTATAAAATATAAAAAAATATTTATTATATGCACATAGTTTGTAATGGCTACTAATAATATAAATATAGCTATCAACTTTTATTAAATGAGAGTTTCCTTGGTAATGAAAAGGGACCATAAAGCCAACTTTTGACGTTACAATCCAATTCAAATATTTATTGTTTTGTCGATTTGAGAATAAGCGCATCATTTATAAATTTATACTTTCATAATGTTTCAAAATAATTTATTGGGGTTTAAAAACTACTTAAATTTTTATATTTGCCATCAATGTGGGACGCTGGTTTATACATTGAAGAACTTTTTTTTTAAATGATTATAAACTATTAGGGATTTCAAAATTTAATTACTCATCTCAATTTGTTTCTTCAATCGCGTTAGAAATTTAACATAACCTAATATTAAAGTCCTCTGCAATCTCTGATCTACAATTCTGCTATCCTTAGGTCAAAATCGTTCTGACCAAACACAACCTAACCATTCTGTTGAGGCAAATAAATGTATAATTGTCAATCACATGCAAAGAACAGCTAATACATCTCGGACACAACATTTTGGTGGCAGGGAAGATGGAAACATTCCCACTACAAAAAGGAACGAAATGACTATTGAAAGGAGAGATTTATTCCGGCAACATGTGCAGAATTTGGCATGAGAGGATTTATGCCAGACTTCTTACTCAGTTTGTTGTTAATCTTTATTAGCGATGAACTCCGTTGTTTTATAAGAAATGTGTGTTGTTGCTGTTAGCGTTATTTTTTGTAGTTTTTCTACTTTCTTCCACAAAATAAGTAATCCTTCAACAGATTGATTTTATCGCCGACTTTTTTCTTTATGCATATACAAAGTTAATACGTTTTGTCAATTTTGAACAACTATCCATTTCATTTTTCTTCTTTTATAATTAATTAGGATAATTACAGCGACCTCCCCTGAGGTTTGACATAACTACGAATATTATCTTGTTGTTTGAAAAATTACCACTATATTGATTTTAATGGCCGTCAAACAATTAGCTCAATCTGTTAGGTTTTTTTCATCTATTTTTTATGTGAACTGATCAAAATGCTCTTGTGGATTAAAAATTATAATTTTATTTATTTTTTAATTTTTTTATGAACTAAGTGGATAATTATTTTATAATTTTTAAAATTCTTTCATCCACCCCATTAGATTCTTTTTACAAGTTTTTAATTTTTTTAAAAAAATAAAAAAATACAGTTTGGACAAAGTTGACAATTCCATACCCCCATCAAATGATTACATAATTTCGTCATATATCAGAGGGTATTTGTAATTTCTTAAACAATAAGGAGATACTCGTACTTATTTCAAATTTCGGGGAAGGTCATTGTAATTTACCCAATTAATTAAACAAATATAATAAAAAATTAAACCATATATTGTACTTCGACCAATCTAAGTATTAAAGAAGAGTCTTGTTATAATATTTATTTGACTAAAATACTTATATGTGCTTATTTTCTATTTTCATAAAATAACCACGTCTTTAATCAATTATTTCTATCAATAACTTTTGAGAGTTTTCACGTTTTTTACTTGAGAAAGTTGATATCAACAAAAAGGTTCTCGACTATTACACCATCAGAGAGCTTCGGTTGAATAACACCTAAGTGAATGGAATGATCTCACGTGTCATATTAAGATGTTTATTTTTTTAGTATTTTTGTTTGAAAAATTCAATATTTTATATATTGGGTGCTAAAATCATCTTATTTTTTTTTTAAAACTTTGGTTGAGATAAAACTACTTATGGACTTAATTAAGACCATATATATATAAGTAAAATCAACCGTGTTATTAAATATAATTAATTAATTGAATTTGATGGTGTTCAATAACTACTATTATTTTGTAAATTAAAATAGTTATTAGTAAGAATTAATGATAATAAATTATGTATAAAGTTATTACTAAATATAATTAATAATACATATTAGTGATGATACAGTAATAATAAATAATTATTGTTGTCACAATATTGTAATGTCACTAACTTTTTATAGGGATAGATTTATATACAATTCTTATTATTAATAATTATATAGTGATAAAATAAAATTAATACTATTTAATATATATTTTTAGTGATAACTTTAAATTGTCATTAATATGTCATATATTTCTTGTAGTGACACGACATAGTGAGAATCAATAATTGTTTGTTCACTTTACTTGTGTATTCGTTAAACTGTCACTATAAATGTATCAATAATGTATGTACTAACAACTTTAGACGCCATTTTAATCACTAATGATTATATTGTCACAATATTAAAAATCTTGTTGCTTGATATATATTTTTTCAGTGACTATTTTAAAACTATTACAACTTGTTATTTTGTCACTATTATATTTTGGGAAAAAATGCAATTTTAGTCCCATCAGTTAAGTGGGTTACAATTTTTATCTTGTTCAAATTAACATTTAGAAATTTGGTCCTATAACTTTTAAAATTATGATAGTCTTAATCATTTTCGATCAATTTAATTATAAAATTTTAAATTGGGGTTTTTGACAAATTTGATTACGTGAAAATCTACACAACCCAATCCTGTATTATCTCTCCTTGCTCTTGGGCACTTCTCCAAGAATTCATCCACATATATAAATGTCTACTTAATTTGATGCTGGTTTTCCTTTGCGACAGTTAACCAATTGTATTTAAGTCTAGAAAGCCTAACCCTCATTTTCCTCAACTCCCACTATCACGTTTGACACTCTACAAATACCCCCACAAATACTCACTTCCCCACTTCTTTTGTGTAGAAGCAGTTTTTTGCATTCAATTGAGACAACCTTCTACGTACGTTGTACTCACCAACATTAATATGGCTAGAAACTTTGATAAGTCCCTCCACACCCCACCCTCTAAAACTCAAAAACTCGCCTTTGCAACCCAAGTTTTCCTCAGACTCTTGGCCATTGCTGCTACTTTGGCTGCTGCATGTGTTATGCTCACCACCACCCAGACCAACGTGGTTTATGGTATCCAGGTCGACGCCCGTTATAGCTATTCTCCAGCTTTCAAGTAAGATGAGTGTGTGCGTATATGTATTAGACATGATCGAACACTTACTCTCGCCCTCTAAAGTTTAGACGTATCATTGAAAATTCTTCGTGTTTTGAAAAATTTTGCATCTGTAATGTAAAACATGGCAGCATGGGTTATTAAGTTACTTGTTCTTTAGAATTGGTATATATGCAAACTTTAGGGGGTTTATGTAATATATTACTATTTTTTTTTTGGTAATTATTACCAAAAATCCAAAAAATTTGAAATTTTATTTCTACACTTGTGTAGTGGTATTACACGCTACGAATTTCCCTAATGGCCCGGAAAATCTATAATGTAAAACATGACGTGTAGGCGAGTTATAACTCTTTTTTTAAGAATTGAGTAATTACTTTCTTTTGCAATATGTTAAAATTTGAAGAGGCGTTCACGCATTATTTATCTCTTTTTTTAGGAGTTACTTACAGTTTTCTTTCATGACTAAGATACATACCTAAGATAAATTCTGTTGCACGTATGTTTCAGGTTCTTTGCATACGCGAATGTTGTAGCATCCGTCGTCTCACTTCTGTCGCTGTTTCTTGCTTTCGTCCTCGCCAAAACAGCACTTCATTCGACACACTTCTTCTATTTCTTCCTGCATGATCTGGTACATATATATATACAACTATTTCAGACCATATATTATACAAATATAAATATATACATATGACAATTGTTACCATCATTACGTGTTAATGCAAAATATTTTGGCAGATTATGACAGTTTTACTGATAGCTGGATGCTCAGCAGCGACGGCCATAGCCTACGTGGGGAAATATGGCAACACCCACACGGGGTGGATGCCTGTCTGTGACAATTTCGCCAAATTTTGCAACAGAATCATCATTTCTGGGTTTCTTTCTTACATGGGATTTGCTGTCTATTTGATCCTCACCATCATCTCCGCTAAGAAGTCGCAACAACTCGGAGCTTAGATGTCATCTTTTATTGTAAATTTGTGTTGTATTTTCGTACTGCACTTTATTTATAATATGCACATCGTGTGTATTAATATATTTTCCGTTATTTGTATAAGAAAAAAGTTTTATACTTATATATATATATATATATATGAAGTGTAACATAAAATGCAACAACATTCTAATATAATAAGTATCCGTTTAAAGGATATATTTGCTTATATGTATTGCGTGTTTCTTAACGTAAATGTTACAAAACAAATGGATTATTTACTATGTACTTTATAAATAAATATGATTTTAAATTCATTGCAATCCATATTATTTACCATAAGATCAAAATATACAGTTGTCAAGCTCGAGCATATCGTTTTGAGCTCAAGTTCGACGAGCTTGTCACAAATGGGCTCGAGCACATGAGCTCTAAAATGCCATCTCTTAGTTTCCAGCACTCCGTGAAAGCAATTTGGTCGTTTTCAGAACCTTTTGTGAAACTCGAACAAAGTTTTCTTTGCTCTATCTGGTTCATGTACATGCCTTTGTTGATGTTCCTAGGTTTGCTACCTAGACAATTCAAGAATTTGGTCAAGGATGATATTTTCCTAATTCATTTGAATTATTGTCAATCGATCGATCTAAATTTAAATGAATAAATCTAAAAAATTTAAGACAAGATGAGATTATTTATTGCGTAATTTTTTAACCATGCGTATTTTTTATTATAAATAATTGAATAATTAGTAATTAGTTAAATTATTAGATTTTTCAATTATACGAAAATAAAAAGAAAAGTATTTTATAGGCTAAATTGTGAAATTAACAAAATTGCCATTGCTAATTTGCCGCGGCATTGTAAAAAATTTGCCCCGTATTTTCATCATTGAATTTGTGATGTATGTGTTGATTTTATATTGTTGTTACATTAATATAATAATTGAAAATTTTAAATACATATAATATTAAATAATATTATTATTTACATATTGAAAATATAAGAATTTAAATATAGCATTGATGTGCATAGTAATTTAAATTCTTTTAAGAAGAAAAGAAAAATAAAATTAGATTTTATTATAAATATCATATGCCTAAGCATGGGCTTCCAAAAAAATTATCTAATAGCCCAATTTTGTTGGGCCAATAAGCCAAGCCCATTAGCTATGCCCACTGAAATTCTTCCACACAGACGTTAATACTATATAAGTAACTTCACGCAGTATGTGGCCGTACAGTTTCCGACGACTGACAGTACCTCAGTTCAAAAACGAGGACAGAAGCTTCAGTTCAATCCGATCGGAATCAATGGCGAAAGCTTTCGCTTCGACGATCATCGCCCTCTTATCCATGATTTTCATTTGCTCTTCAGCCTTTGCAGAATCCGGAAATTCACCATTTATCGTGGCCCATAAAAGGGTTTCTCTCAGAAAACTGAATTCGGATCTGGAACGCGTGTCCGTCTCCATTGACATTTATAACGCTGGTTCGCTGTACGCTCTCTCTCTCTCTCTCTGTTTGTTGTTAATTTTCGTGAGTTTATATGCGGTCGCTTACAAAAAAGCGCCTCCTTTTTCAATAAATTGGTGATGGAATTAATTTAACTTTTGTTTGATGATTGGTGTTCAGAATGCTTGTTGTTGATTGCGTTCATTCCCTGATTTTGTGAGGTCATCTTTAAGGTGTGATATTTTTTATGCGGATACTGGGTGATATAGTGCATTTATGCCTATATGTTTTAACTTTTTAAACTTTGCCATTTTGTGTAGCAAAATCCAGTTTTGTTCCATTAGATCTGCTGATTAAAAAAGATTAGTTGAATTTTGTGATTGTACTGGTGCTACATAATCTATCTTTTATTTCTAACGAATGTATTTTGTTAGGTGGTATCACATTAGTGTATCAGGAAAATATACGTGTAATTTATTAAATTAATGTTGGAAACTTATATGTGTATGAGTATATGTGTTTGCGCTCCTGCTGCATGTGCATTCCTGGATAAAATAATGATCAATATTAGAATATGTGAAAACATTGTTCAATAAAGTACATAAAGACAAACATGCTTCATGCTTCCAAATAGATAAAAATGAAGACGTAACGAAGTTTATATTTGAGAAACCCTGAGAATCACTCCAAATTAGGCCTTAAAGATAACCAAGAAATAAACACGAACCAGTTGTTTGTGGTGCACTACGTGCAAGTTAGAATCTGTTTTCCCAAATGTCTTGTTGGTAAATTATGAAGTAAGAGGCATAATTGATTTTGATTAGAGGGATCAAAGGAAGTTGGCGGTCATTGGTTGTTTTGTAAGTATTGCGGAAGTTAATCTATAAAATTCAGCGCAATGTCTGATTTTTGCAGTTTGATCCTACTACAATAAGTCGGTTTCATTCAAAAGTCTTTCTTCCAGATTTTGATCTGTGAATGCACTAACAGTGTATTTTGGTCATGCCTCATAGATGGGATGATACCACTAACCATGCTAAATAAGTGTTTTCAGTGTTTTTTTATTGGCACTTTAGCACAATGTTAAGATTTTCTTGAGCTGAATGATGTTCATTTCATTGAACTTATTAACTGTAGAAAATAATTATTTGCTGTCAAATTGCAGCACAGCGTATGATGTAACCCTCACTGATGATAGTTGGGCCGAAGAGGTTTTTGATTCTGTTATTGGCAACACATCTCGGACCTGGGAAAGACTTGATTCGTAAGATTTTAAAATTTTCAATCTAGATGGTTTTTCGGTTGTTTGTTTCTTGACCCTACTGTATTACTGATGGGATTGTTATTTCTTTTTTATCTCAGTGGTTCCCTTGTGTCGCATTCATTTGAGTTGGAATCTAAAGTGAAAACTGTTTACTATGGCGCACCTGCTTTGATCACTTATAGAATCCCCACGAAACTGAAGCTACAGGTTTTGTTCACTCCAGAAGCTACAACTACAAGAACAGTTGCAGATTAATAATATCAATGTTTTTATTATTTTCAGGAGGCTTATTCAACCCCAATTCTGCCACTGAGAATTCTATCAGAACCAACCAGTGACACAAAAATTGAAATTGTAATATTCTTACACTTATTTGCAATTATGAAGCTTTGATAATCTATCATCCCTTTTAATATGTTCCATGTGATACTGACTGAATATTGTTCCTTCCTCTGCTGTATCTGTGGATGCGATTACGGTGTGATGTACAAAATATCTCAGGCAAAGGTAATGTCTTCCTTCTTTGATTAGATTAAGTAATGTTGAAGTAAATAATATCACCAAAGACCAATATTTTAGACCAATTCACTACACTCATGTTTTATTTGTCTTCTGCTATTTGCTATCACTTTGAAGCTTGGATGGTCAATAAGGATGGAGAAAATTCAATACTTTATGTGATTTTCCTGGGAAATTGGCGTATACAGTTGGGTTTGGAAACACCAAAATGGTTAACACTAATCCAAATGAACAGCAAGACTTGTGATTCATATTATTTTATATTTTCGTAGCGGATGCTTATAGGTTCTCCATTTTTCTTCGTGACTTCACCGGCATTTCGAAATCTTGCGAGACTTCATATTGTTTGTAACTTTGTACATCTACTGCTTCTCCTTCTCTTACCTAGTATCGCTCTCTCTGCAGAGATTGCTGGCGAAGTACGGTTCGCATGTTTCCGTGATTCTTCTCATCATCCTGTTTGCACAGGTCCTCACCACTCCAAGATCTAGTGCTACAGGGGGTAACAAAAGAAAGCATTGAATGCCAACTTTAGGCAGGCTGAGCCAAAACAACGGCTCTTGTGCTGTTAGATTGACATACACCATCAAAGAGGTAGAGAGCTAACCACATTGAGGAATTTATTGTACTTTTCAATATAATTTAATGGGGTTGGGAAATGTTTTTTTTTAAATAAAACATCAGTATGAATTATCACAAGTTTCTCAATCCTATACTACGCCTTTCAATGGGCGGAGTTTACTCTATCCAAATGCATACCTAATAAATACCCACAATAGTTATTTATGTAACCTACCTTTACCCAATTCATAGAATATTAATTTGATTTGATTCATGTTATACCCCAAAAAAAAAAAAGAAAGAAACAATTAAGTAACGTTTGGGTTTTACCCATTAAGTCTTTGATCATCTTTTCACAATAGATTTTCAAAATAAAATTTCTTCGTATTTTTAATTGACATCAAAATAAAATAACAAATTTTCTTAAAATGAACAAGTTCTTGCGTACAAGAATAAGTAAAACTATTGAATTTAGGTATGCTTATTTACTGTTATAATAAGTTTGAGTTGGGTAGTGTCCGTTCATTGACACGCACACGAGTCATGGGAATCCTCGTATCGCATGTGAATGGTAGAAGGGATGGTTCTTTATGTTTACAGAAGGAAGCTGAGACCCAAAATAATTTAATATGTACGTACTCTTTTGTTTCATAAAGGATTTCGGACCGAAAATAATTTGTTCTAGAAAAAAAACGTTCGAGGAAAATGTGGTTTAGAAACAATCTCCGAAATTCATGGACGTTTCTCGTATTCAGAAATATTCTTCAATTTTCAGCTAAGAATTTTCAAATATTCTGAAAAATAATTTATTTCCCACCTATACTAAATTCCAGAAAAAGACACAACATATCATAGTATTAGCCATTATTACATGTTTCGACCCTATAAAAGACCAACTCGTCATCTTAATTCTTAATAGTTGCATACATATTTCAAATGCTTATTATTTGAATCCAACTAATTTTGTGTTCCCTTTTTCATATAAATTTAATTCTTACAAAATTAATTGCAAAGGTTAAATAAAATGGAAAGTGAAAAGCAAGAGATGGGATGGGTGGCAATGGCGGGATAGGTGGTTGTGCCAGTTTGGTAAATTAGTTGTCAATAATGGGGGGCTGGGCTGGGCGGGCCGATATCCTTTTCCAGTTTAGTTGGCCATGTGCGATTGGCTTCTATCTCACACACAAAATAAAACAGGTATTGAACAGCAATGATCAATTGTAAGATTAGCTGCGCCCAAGTTACTTGTATCAAACTGCATACCACTGGAAAGACACGGGTGTTAGCTAACTACCAAAATAATCAAGACATGATTTTAACTTATTTGGACGAAGTTATTACTATTTGAATGTCAATAATTTGTATTAGTAGTGTGGCTTAATATTTTTATGGAATAATTACACTTTTTTCCTTAAGATTTTTGTGTAATTATGCGTTAATCTCTTGTAATTTGAAAAATTATACTTAACACCTTTAATGTTTACTTTTGTCTAACAAAATTAACTGAATTTGCTGATATTAAAAAAAATATATATATGTACCGACTTAAAATAGGTTGCATAAATTTTTTTATGACCAAATTATCCCTATATGTCTTCACGCGTTAATGCATGTGAGGAGGTATATCTTCATGGTTATAAGGGTAATTTAATTCGAAAAAAATTATTTGACCTGCAATAAATCAAGTAAATATGACTTTTTATTCAATTTTTTTGTTAATATCAACAAATTCAGTTTTGACTAACATAGGGACTTATTTATTAGATAAAATTAAATTTTATAGTTGTTAAATATAATTTTCTAAATCATAAAAAAAATTATCTCTAATTATACCAAACCTAAAAAAAGAGATTGTAATTATCCCTATGTTTATTTGTGGACCAGTAGCAGCCTCAATATATTACGAGGGTGCACCCTAGCGCATAGGATCCCTACCTACCTACGTTTTAAAAGTGGAACTTTCTTGGAATATCATTCAAAACGACTTTCAAACCTGGGACGACGTCGCAATGGAAAGAAAAATCATATTTGAAGAAAAGCATTAGAATAATTGAAGAAAAGGAAAAAAAATAAATAAAAAAAGGAAAACCGAAATGGGGTAAAAGAGGAAACGGGTCAACCCAATCCTCTCTCCCTCCATAATTGGTTCCTCTCTCTCTCTTTCTGCCCTCGCTTTCTCTCTCTATATCGGGATCTTAGTCAAGGAGGCTCCGATCGTCTCCTCCGCCGCCGTCAAATTCCAAGATGATCACAATCCCCTACCTCACCGCCTTGACCACATACTTCAGCTACGGCCTCCTCTTCGCATTTGGCCAGCTGCGCGATTTTTTTCGCAAGATTCTCGACTGGTGGTCCAAGAGCAACCTTCAGGTATACGCATCGTATATGTTTCCGGCTTGTACGTATATGTAGGTGTAGTTCGTGAACTTATGTTTTGGAATGCTTGTTGGACTGGGGTTCTGATTTTAAATGTTGATTTGGTGCTTGACTATGGAAGGGCTATGCGCCGATCTGTTTGGGGCTGGAGGATTTCTACATTCGGAGATTGTATCTGCGGATTCAGGTTCTTATTCTCTTTCAGCTTTGTTTTTAGCTTTCCCGCTTTATATTCTTTTTGTTCTTCGGCTTTGTTTTGGGTGAATTGTGTTGTGATCTGGGCTGCGCACATTGTGTCGTTCTTGATACCCGTTGAATTGCCCCGTGCTATGTGTTGTAACTATAAGTTACTTTTCCTGTTCACTTTGTAAAATTATTACTTTTTTTCAGAAAGGATCGATAATTCTTTTTCTGTTTATGTTAATGGTGAAATGCTGTGTAGATTAGATTCCATGTTATTACAAAAGGGCAAAAAGTAGAAACCAGAAAAAGGAAGAAGAATAATATTAGCCTTTCCTCTCAATCAAACCAAAAAAAATAAATAATAATAATAGGAAGGGAAAAGAATAAAGGAGTTCTTTTTTTTTTTCCATCTTTCATATGCCAACTTTATATCCTGTTCGGAGAATAAGAAAAAGAGGGAATAGCAAGTGAGAAATGTGGCAGAAGTTTGGTAAACAAATTTTAAACAGATGATCCAGTTTGGTGCTTTATTAATTGATTATTGCAGAAAGCAGATTCTAACCATTTGGGATTCTAGTAATTCCTTGGCACACCTCAAACGCAAGATTATGTTGTTCACATTTTTATCCTCTATGTGATTACAGGATTGCTTTAATAGACCAATATCCAGCTCTCCAGATGCTTGGTTTGATGTGGTGGAACGTATCTCCAATGACAATAACAAAACTCTAAAGTAAGTATCTCTGTCCAAGTTTAACAATCTATTGTTTTATAAAAATTCTTATTACTGCCTAGTTCTGTGGTTTAATTCTAAGCAGTGTTCTGAATCTCACCACTTCTGGCGCCCTCTTTGTGAAGCCGCAATATGCAGTCAAAACTGAACAAAATAAATATGTTTCAGCAATATGGTTTCTTTGCTTGAAGCCACTTAAATTTAAAATAATATTCTCACTTAACACTATTTTGTGAAGGCGAACCACAAGAGTGACAAGGTGCCTGAATTTGGGATCATATAACTATCTAGGGTTTGCGGCAGCAGATGAATACTGCACACCTCGTGTAATCGAGTCCTTGAAACAATTTTACCCGAGCACCTGTAGCACCCGGGTTGATGGAGGTATATTTGTTTCCTGATAAAACAATTATTCGTGGATAGAATATGGCTCCTGATATTAGTAGTGATGACTGAGACTATATGACCAGGCACAACCACATTGCATGCCGAACTAGAGGAGTGTGTCGCAAATTTTGTAGGAAAGCCGGCTGCAGTGGTTTTTGGCATGGGCTATGTAACAAATTCGGCCATTCTTCCTGTATTAATGGGGAAGGTACGAGAATGGCAATTCATATTGTCTCTGAAGGTCTGCAATTGTATAGAAATCCTCATTTTATTTGGAAATTTGCAGGGAAGTTTGATTATCAGTGATTCTCTGAACCATAACTCCATAGTTAATGGTGCTCGAGGGTCTGGAGCCACTATTCGGGTTTTCCAGCACAACAGTAGGTTTAAGATCCCTTTCTTTTTGTCTTATGACAAGACTGTATGACGAGTCTGTTGCATTTAATTGTTCATCATCCTTTCTCTAGCACCATCCCATTTGGAGAAAGTTCTGAGGGAACAAATTGCTGAGGGACAGCCCAGAACACACAGACCTTGGAAAAAGATAATGGTTGTGGTGGAGGGAATCTATAGCATGGAAGGGGAACTCTGCAAGCTCCCTGAAATTGTTTCCATATGCAAGAAATACAAGGTAGATATTGTTGTAAGGTTGCTTCTTTTGTATTTGACAGGCATTATCATTCTCTGATTCTTTAAATGAAACTTAAATTTGTTTCGTCCAAAAAACCTTAACATCTTTGCATCAAACTCATTGAAGTGAGCAGCATCTTCCTCAAGAATCAATCTAATATGAGAAATTTATTACCTACTCCTGAGATGATCCTATCCTGCAATTAAAGAAAATTTGAACATCGCCTCTTGAGTCCTGCCAAAATGTCGATATTTTTTTTTTGTTTTTGCTGTTTTTTCCCCTTTGGGTTTTTGTTCAACCCCATATCTGATCTGTCTTCTGTTTCATACTGTTTTGCTTTGTAACAGGCTTATGTTTATCTAGATGAGGCCCACAGCATTGGAGCTGTTGGAAAAACTGGAAGGGGTGTCTGTGAGCTCTTAGGCGTTGATACTGCAGATGTGGATATTATGATGGGAACTTTCACTAAATCATTTGGATCATGTGGTGGCTATATTGCAGGATCTAAGGTTCTTTCCTTGAATATCCTTCCAATATGCTTGTAAATATGTGCCCTGGGTGATTTATAAACCTAATAGACAAGAACCAGACAACATTTTTCTTAGACATCTATTTCTGCAAAAATAGAATAGTTAATATGGAAATATGAAATGTCTGCTTACAGTTAGTTTCCATTTGCGAAGTAATTTATAATAGTTCTTTTTCTTTCTTTTGAAATACTCAGAACGATATTTATTGATTGCCTGAAATCATAGTGCATATTGCAGAAGAAAAATACATGCATTTTTTTTTCCTAGAGAAAGTGCTCATATGTCCTATCTCTCTCTAAAACATAATTGAATATTGTGGCCAAAATATTAATTACTTCATTGCATGTATATCTGCATTGTCGTAGTGAATTCCATTCCATCATCCCTTGTACGGCGCATTATAACACATCAATGTTCGTTTTCAGGAGCTTATTCAATACTTAAAGTACACTTGCCCTGCTCATCTGTATGCTACGTCAATATCACCGCCTGCTGCACAGCAAATTATTTCTTCCATTAAGGTTATTCTCGGAGAAGATGGTTCCAGCAGAGGTGGGATCTTGTCTGCCCTTCGGTTGCTTAAAAGCCCATGCTCTGCATTGATATCTGGAGTGCCCAATAATGACTTCTACAAATATTTTATTTTTATGAACGCAGGGGCTCAGAAACTAGCAAAAATACGTGAGAACAGCAACTTTTTCAGGTCTGAACTGCAGAAAATGGGTTTTGAGGTTCTGGGTGATAATGATTCCCCTGTCATGCCAATAATGCTTTATAATCCAGCCAAAATTCCTGCCTTTTCACGAGAGTGCCTCAGGCGGAATGTAAGCCTTTTAATTTATTAAACCTTAATATTTCTACGACCATTTTTGAGGTTCCTCTATGGATTACGATTTTATCACCTGCAAACTCTTGGTTTCTTTGTTTCTTTCTGTTGTTTGTGACATTTTGTTTGTTTTCATGTCATAATTTGTGATTTGGTGATATAGGTGGCTGTTGTGACTGTTGCTTTTCCAGCTACCCCTTTATTGTTGGCACGTGCTCGCATTTGCATCTCTGCTGCTCATACAAGGGAAGACCTTGTTAAAGCTTTGGAGGTCAGAGTCTTACCTTATTATTGTAGTCCTTTCCCTTTTGCTTTCTAGCCAACCCTCTCTACCTTTTTGTTCCTCAATTGTCCTTACTGTTCGACAACCTGAGATGCTGACATTTTGTAGGTTGTCAACACATGCTACAATGATATGTTGTACAGTTAATTTGGGCATCCAAATTAATCCTTGCGAAAGGAGAAAAAATAACCATGTTTTGGTATATCCATGATGCATAGGTCCCGAGTATTTAGTGTGAACTGTGAAGTTGGGTTTATTTCACCATTCTGGCATAATATCTGCTGCCATCTTAAAATGATAAAAGTTGTAGATTCATGTCTAGTCCTGGTTTTAGTTTCTTTAAGACTCGACTATTGTGGATCCTAGTATTTAATGTGAAGTCAGAGTTGGATTTTATACATGAGAAAAGTTGTAGATAGATATATAGGCCTGGTTTAGTTTCTTCAAACTCGACTATGGTTGTGGTTCTTGTTTTTAGAAATTTAAATCAAGATATTACCATTCTCATTTATCGTCAACGTTTGGTATCTCCATCAGGTTATCAGCAGCGTTGGCGATTTGGTAGGTATAAAATACTTCCCTGCGGAGCCAAAGAAACAACAGCTGGAGGGAGAGAGAGTTAAGCTGGAATGACAGGACAAGTTGTCTTACCGAGATTGGCAAGTCTCCAAAAGAGGTTCCATTAGTATAATAGAATCATTTTTCTAGCTCCAGTGGCTGGCTACAAGTGACTTGTGAAATTTTGTTTGTTTTGTACATAAAATTGTAATTTGTTTTTGTTACAAGTCCTAAATTATATACTTTCTTAACACTTTCTTTCATTATTTCTCACCAGGATTATAGCTCTCGAACTTTGCTTCTCAGTTGTCTCCATAGGTGTATATAGTCTTCTTGTTCCATACCAGAGTATTGCTTCGACTTAAATATGCTTTGGAAAATTCTATGAAAATTTGAATGACTATCACATAATTGCAGTTTAGTCTATTTGTGGGCCCAATTTGATATTTTGCCCAAATAAAAGCTCATTTCATTGAAAGAAGCAGCATATAATTTGGCAGCCAGGTCTTAATGTATCTGTCTTATTTCTAAGTATTAAACAAATGATTTGATCATCAATTATGCCCTTTTTGATAGAATTAATTAACTATTTATATAATAAGGTATAAGGTCCCAAAAACTAACATTTTACAATGTTCTTGATATCATACAATTATATGGAAAGTTCTTACAATTTAAGTAGAATTTTCAGAATTTATATTTATACTAGTTAAAAAAAAAAAAAAGGCTCTTCTGTGTTTAATCTGGAAATTATTATGTGAATTTTACATAATTTGTTTTTTTACTTTTTCGTAATAAATTAAATTTTTTTCTTACAAAATGAATTTATTAATTTATAAAAGACAAAAATAAAAACTTTACATATTATATATGTAAAAATATTTTGTTTTTATGAATAAAAAACTTTCTCTACGCCCCAATCGCGTTAATTCACATCCTTTTGTGTCAACATTTTACCCTTAATTATAGGTAATTATGTGATTTGTGTCCATGTTGTATAGTCTGAATCAAATAGAAATACAAGAGATAATACACCTCAAAGTAGTGGCACCTATATTGAGGCGAGCCGCTGAAAGCCTTTGAAAAGTTTGGAGGCACTGCAGTATAGACATTGAACAAGATAGTAGTTGTTTTATTTTGATGGACAAAATTTCATTTTAACTGAAAAGAAGTTGAATATATTTGTGCTAGTTGATATATTTATTTGTAATTCAAAATTCATACCAATATTCAGCATCCCATATCAATTTATTTGATGAGCATATTTTGTTACAAGAATAGGATTAACCACCTTAAATGGAGAAGCTCGTCCACTAAACAAGTCAAATTTAGGCAACATCAATGCCTAAATATTCTAATTACAAGAACCATCTTGAGATTTAATCTAATCACAACATTAAACAACCCAATTTGGCCCTCATTTTTACAAAAAAAGAGTTACATGGACAAAATCAGTATAACAGGAAGAACAAGGATTAAATTGCAATAATCTTAAAAAGTGAAAATTAATATTAATGAATAAATAAACACTTACAAAGCATATGTTCATATAATAATAACAACATACAAATCATCTGAGTTGATAGAAGTGGAGCACATCATATCTACTCTTCGGATCAGCAGCGGACGCAATTAGTCCAACCTTCTCCAAACTCTCGTCCTTTTGAAACATTTTCCCGCAAATATTCACCCTTGCTCTGCAGAATTATTTGATTGAATCAATCAGGAATTGGCTATAATGACGACTCGGTACTGGGTGGCGTCTCTCCCCGTCGGGCAAGGCTCCTCCGCTTCCACTTTATGGAGTCGCCTCCAAGAATCTATCTCCAAACAAGCGTTTGATACCCCTCTTTATAGAGTAATTTGATTTACATGCAATTCTCCATATTTATTTAAGTTTTCTTGTAGATTGCAGATCTGCGTTTGTAAAATCTTGTTTCTTCCTAGTTAATTCGATGAGAATTGTTATTTGTTGGATGATGGATATGGGTTCTATTGGA
>NC_026145.1:13319775-13339868 GCF_000512975.1 Sesamum indicum | reverse complement strand
TGTTGTGTTGGCTCTAAGCGATGATCTACTGAAGGTGTGTTTTTGAAAAATTTCAACAAATTTTATTTACATTGTTTAGGGGTTTGGAGAGGGAGGGTTTAACGATCGGTGTTTTATTTCTAATTTATTTTTTTGTTCCTGTTGCAGGCGAACAGCTTTATTGAAGGAGTGTCCCACAAAATCCGACGACAGATTGAGGAATTGGAGAGGGTCTCTGGAGTTGTTAGCAGCTCTCTTACTGTTGATGGGGTTCCTGTTGACTCTTACCTCACGAGGTAATTGTTTATTCTTGTAATGTTTTTGCTAGATTTCAGATGTGTGAGGAATTGGATATGAAAATAGTTTATGATTTATGTAGGTTTGTGTGGGATGATGCGAAGTATCCGACAATGTCACCACTTAGGGAGATTGTGGATGGAATTCATGTACAGATCGCGAAAATTGAGGATGATCTCAAGGTACGGTTGGTCGTATGAAGTTGATATCCAATCACATTGGTTTGATATAGACTTTAGCATTGTGCATCTGAAAGTCCTAGTTTTTATGTTAATTTTGTGGAAATGCAGCACAATGCAATTGAAGTTGGGTTTATTTAGATATGTTAACTAGATTTATAGTCTCTGTGGCTAAATTGTGTCTGGGAGATGGGATAATAAATCTAGCATTTACCAGATTAATGATACATAAATCGAATTTGTTGTTTCCTCAGCTAAAACAACACAAGCAATTGCAAGCTTCAGGCTAACCTACTGTGGCATTCATGTTAGTAACTTCAAAGATTAGACGTCTTTCCTATGTTCCATGAATAGATTGCTACTACAAGTCTTTCCTATGTTCTATGACTAGATTGCTACTATTTTATCGTGACTGAATGATGGAATGCAAACCCTAATAATTAGGAGATTAAGTTGTTCAGTACATCAAATTTGCTCTTTCTCTCTCTCTCAACTAAATTATAACCCAGGAAATTCCAAACTTAGGGGTCTACAAGAAATTGACAAACCAGTTTTTAAGTAACTCTAAGAATAAACCACTTATCCTTTTCATGCTTAGGAAGTACTGACTTTCTCAAAGTAACTTTGGTAGCTGATAACAGGATCTCTAATCCAATATGATTATCACCTCTGGTTTGACCTTTTCCCCTGTATTTCCTTTCTTATAAATTCAGCGTACTTCTAGACACAAGGGTTGCTAGTGAAAGTCTACTCTATTGAAGTCTAAGCATGTTACATCTGGGTGGATTTTATCTCACAGGTTCGTGTCGCTGAGTATAATAACGTGCGCAGCCAACTTAATGCTATAAATCGGAAACAGGCTGGAAGGTATGTGATTCATCCGAACTTACTGAAACTTGCAATTGTTGTAAGGACTACAGGCAATATATGAATGCAGCATGTATGCTAGCTGTTATTCATTCATTAACTGTAATTCATGTGTATTAATGGTTTGCTGTTTTGTTTGCAAGATATATCTGAACTTTTACCATGCATCTAATGCCTAGTTGTAGGTTCAAAAGTTCGGTTCTCTAATTCTAAAAGTCTCTAGAGAAGTGGCTCCTAATTCTCCTTGAATATGGAAGACCAAGCAGATATTCGACATGGTTTGACTGTTTGGTAATAAAGTAAATGCAGGAAAAAGAACCTCAAAGCATCATGGATGCTAATGCTTTAAGTTCTTGTGTCTGAAGTCCTAAACATTCATGTTACGGAACTGCTGTTATTCTGGAATAAACGGAGGTCATTTTCTTTTTCAATGCATGATTGAACTTGAGCCCTCGATGGATGGTTGTTGGGAGTTGGAAACTGTTGCAGCAGCATAAAGATTACCTTTTTCAGTTTAATAGAAACTCCATTGTAACTCATCCGCTTGAACTTCTGGCTGATCCAAATAATTTCTCATTGCAGCTTAGCTGTTCGCGACCTTTCCAATTTGGTAAAACCAGAAGACATCATTAGTTCGGAACATTTAACAACCCTCGTGGCAATTGTTTCAAAGTATTCTCAGAAGGATTGGTTATCAAGCTATGAGACACTGACAACTTACGTCGTAAGTACTCCATTTAATAGTAATGAAGCAACCGTATTATGCTTTCAGAATTGCACTATGGAGATACCCGTATCATTTCACCATTTTTTGCCTCATGAACACATTCTGTTGGTAAAATAACCAAAACTTCCCATACTAATCATGAATATTGACATGGTGCTAGCTTGATGGCCTTTAAATTACAAGATTATTTTCTTTAGTATGTTTTGCATTAGTAAATTCCACCTTTTGATTGAACTAATTGTTTTAGGTCCCCAGATCCTCCAAGAAGCTCCATGAGGACAATGAATATGCTCTATATACTGTAACATTATTCAGTCGCGATGCTGACAATTTTAGAACTAAGGCACGCGAAAAGAATTTCCAAGTAAGTTATGTATCCTTTTTCCCTGCTGTCTGTTTCATCTCCAGGGTTCCCACACTAAATTTAGAATGGTTTAAAATGTATGATTGATGTTGTCAGTTCTGGAGAAGTCCCTGCTAATAATAGGTCCATTTATTGTGTGATTTAGGTTCGTGATTTTGAATATAATCCAGAAACACAAGAAAGTCGCAAGCAGGAGCTCGAAAAACTGATCCAAGACCAGGAAACATTGAGAAGTTCTTTGTTGCAATGGTGCTACACCAGTTATGGAGAGGTATCTTTTTTCCTAAATATTAATTACTGAATTTAGCGTACTCTTATTTGTTTACGTAGTTTTATGTTGATAAACTAGATTGCTGACTCCAGGGGTGTTAAAATGCATAAGTTAGTTACATAGAAGGAGCATTGCCAGAGAGGAAGTAGTCACAAAGTCTTTTGAAATATTCCAGTCGCATACTTGGAAAACAGTTTTTCTTTCGCTGTTACCCAATACTCCTCTGATCTTCTGCTACTGCTGAATTGTTAAAGTGAAAACCTTCTTGTTTTGTTTGGTACTCGTTACTTTACTTACACTCACAGGCAAATTTGGGTCTGATTCTATCCTATAACAATACATGAAACTTGAAATAAACATCCCTCTTACGCTTAGAGATTGTTTTCTGGGTAGTCATTTTGTGTAACTTATTCTGTAAATATAATTTATTTAACTTATTCTGTAAATGTAATTTATTTAACTTACTCTGTAAATGCATTTTGTCAATTTGTTGGTTCTATCATGATTTCATCTATTGAGGTTGGTTTTGTTTGAAGAAAAAAGATATGTATTCTATTTCTTCCATTGTGCAGGCAGTTGCTTTGTGGTAATCAACGGCTGCTGCATAAATGCATTGATACGACATGAATCATCTGTTCTTTGATATCTTCAAATAAAATCAGTTGGTTGAGAAATATACCATATGATATTATAGAACTTATTGTGAACTTTAGACATTCCAACTTTATCCCTAGAGTGCCAATAGTATTGTTCTCAGCCACTCTTTTAACTTCACTAACTACAAGAATCATAAATTGAAAATAATAGCTGCATCTAATTATTACAGAAATCTTCGTAGAAATCATATCTATGCAAATATTAAACGGCCAAGTAATTTCATTTCTGTGCAAAACAATTTTTCAATTGTTTATCATTAATTAAAACAGGAGGGGATTTCCTCTTCCTTTTAGAAGTTATGGATTAGTAGAAGACATGCAGGCATGCTTTCTTTCCTTTTTGTCAAGATTTAATTCATTGCCGAATATAATTTTTGTAATATGACAATAAGATTTACAAATGTGTGCATAACAAGTTTGTGAGGTGCTTCTGGGATTGAGAAGCTATTTCTAGCTCTGCATAATTTCTCGAGGTCGTGCCTACTTATAATCAAAGGAAAGCAAACCACAACCACTAAAACTTTTCTTGTCATGCTATTGTACGCCACAAAAATTTTGAACTTATGCTCCTTTGAGTTTGCTTGAGTCACTACCACCCTGCTGAAAGTGATTTTGTTGATGCATCTTCTTCAAAACATAGACACAATCTCACACAAAAACAAAAAAAGGAGAAAGAAAAAGAAACATTGAATACCATTATTTATCGCAGACCTTGGCAGGTTATTGGGATTCTTTTAAGAGTTGGCCTTCTTTTGTTCCACAGGTTTTTAGTTCCTGGATGCATTTCTGTGCTGTACGCGTCTTTAGCGAAAGCATTCTGCGATATGGTCTGCCTCCATCATTTCTGGTAAATTAAGCTGTCTATCTATAACTTCCTTTGCTTTTTCTTTGTGTGATGCTGTAAAGACTTAAATAGCTTTCTGGAGTTATTGTATAAATTTTCTATTTCAGTCTGTTGTATTATCACCATCTGTGAAAAGCGAAAAGAAGGTTCGCTCCATCCTTGAGGGACTGTCTGACAGTTCACACAGGTACAACTTGAGCTTTTCCACTCAACCCCGTTAAGTCTCTTATATCCTTTCTTAACAAAGTTCTCTGACCCGTGACTTTGTGGGACTAAGTCCCCTACTATACTTAACCGGATCATGTAATGTGCTCTAGAGAATGTTTCTGACATAAAATGTTACCTTGTTAGTTTGTCCACTGTTGGTATCTTTATGTTCGACAGAGGTACTGAAATTCTGTTTTATCAAAAAGTTCTAAAGGAAGAGACAATGCAAATTGCCTGCATGTGAACTCATAGCATTTACCGTCAAATCATTTGGGTAGTTTCATGGGTAGTTTCTCACAGGTCCCCCCGCCTGAAGCACATATGCTGTTGTTTGTTTAACCGCCTCAAACATGTTCCTCTGAGGAGAGCACATGTTTGATGGTCCCAGGATCTTGTGGATTTTGATCTGTTTCAAATATTTGACTAGACAAAACTTTTCATTGGCGTATTAATTGACCTCTTCTTGAACTGCAGCACATACTGGAAAACAGACGACGAAGGAGGAATGGGCGGGTTTGCAGGTGATGCCGACGCACATCCTTACGTCTGCTTCACCATTAATCTTATCTAAGATGGGTCACCGCATTGTTGCTGTCCATTTGCCTAATGTGATACTCTCATGGCGTTAAAAGAAATAAGGACGGATTCTACACTTGTACAATAGAGTAAATTATCCTATTCGTTTCTTCTTCAAGAAGTATACTTTTCCTGTAAAACATTCGCAGCAATTTTTCTCCAAAGTCATGTTCTGTTTGCACAAGAATCTGAAGTTTGTAGCAGATGATTACTTCTTCCTCTAATACCTTCATTGTCAAGTTCTATTGGACACACGGGATTGATTGTATTATTGACGAGATATTATTAATAAGCCATATTCTTCAATATTTCTCTCTTATGATGTCATAGCCATAATGTTCTGATGTGAAACTGAGATATTTGAACTCTTTGCACTGTGCTTGAGATCATTTTTGTTATTTTGAAGGAAAGTTGAAATCTGCAGGTTTTGAACAAGTTGGCAAATTGGATAAGAGGACAGAGAAATTTGCATCACTCATTGTGGAATAGTTGGAAGACAACAAAGTGCTTTTATTTTTCAAAAACAGTGCACATGTTCTGAATATTTAAAGACATAGAATTTGGTCCGAGTAAGCCTATTGAGTCAATGTCTCATCGACAACATATATACTACATAATCCACAATCTAGAATTTACTCTTTAATATTATTACTTTGTTTTTGTAATTTCAGTTGAGACATTTGAGCAAAGGTTAAAACATTTGTTTTTTTTGTCTGATTGATGATGAGGGAGCCTACCCTTCGTTATGGGCATCTCAGTAACGCAACTTGACCTACCACCCCATATACCTTCTACTCTGCTACCAACAAGACAGGGCCACCACCCCCCCTCCCCTTCAAAAAAAAAAAAAGAAAAAGGAAATAAATAAATACACTGGGAAATTGATAAATAAAGAGATGGTTGTTGGATATGAATATTGCAGTATTGATGAATAAAAAACATTTACAATATTCTAAGCTTGCATGGAGTTTAGAACAAATTTTGTTTCCACAAAAGTTAAGGGTTTCCTAAGAAGACTACATATAAGACAATTAATTACCCCTAATATACATATATAAATTAAAGCCTATGTCGTTGATTATATATATATATATATATATATATATATTATTTTAATAATATAGCACAAGGGAGCATTATTTAATGTCCCAACAAATAAATTAAATTAAATTAATAAAAAATAAAGAAGGCAAAGAAGCAAGTGGGGATGAAAAGGCTAGTCAAGATTAGGACACCCCACCCCATATATATATATACATATATGCCTTATAAGATACATCAAATGAGGACACTGCTAACCTTATTATATCAACAATGTCATCATCACCTTCTCCCTCTCATTTTCTGCTCTTCCTACAACAAAAAACCAAGCAGACAACCCAATTCAATTCCACAAATGCACCATGCCTCCACCACCTCCACCACATGGACCGCCCTGGGGCCTCGGCCGCCACCCTAGCTAGGCTGCAAGACCCCTGCCGGACCCGCATGAACCACCCCACCTTATGGGTTGATCATATTGAGTGTGATAATTGCCCATCCTTATATATCGCCTACAACCCTAATAAATACATATACATACATAAGTATATATATATAATCTTCTCTTTCCTAAAAAAAAAATACATATACATATATGTGTGTGTACAAGGAAAAATATGTATCTATGAAGATCCCAGTGAATTAATACATGGTTTGTCTCTACACATGAACCCCACTACTTGTCCCGTTTTTAGGAATTTTCACTATATATATATATACTCAAATTTCTTTCACAAACATAGCTCCTTCGTGTGATCAGTCCACCCCAACAAATATAGTTTTTCGTTATGGTTAATTGTTATAAATAAATATAAAATATGATAACGAATGCTAATGAATTATAATTACACAAATGGCTATTAGTCTATTTCTGAAAAAAGAGGCTAAAACATTAGTTATAGCTAAAAATTATGGCAAACATTTTCGCTACAGTGAAAATCATGACGGATGTTGATCTGTCATGGTCAAAATTTAAGTTTTCATATCAATTTTATTTAACCATGCGTGGTAGATGGTATTGATTAATTATTATGATTTTTTAAACTGTGGCAATTTATAATGCATGGAACAATTTTTAACTATTTTTAATTGGTAAGTCAATTCTATTATTTTTATTAGTACAGTAATTTAGTCAACTATTACAAAGAATAATTAACAATAAATGAGAAATAGGATAATTTATAATATTAAAATCAAGAGCTTATAATCAATAATAATATCTAGATTATGAAGAATTCATATTAATATTAGTTACTCGAAAAATTAAATAATCCTAGACTACTATTAATATATCAACCTTGGGTACAGTTCTTTAATGCACAAATAAGATCTTAATTTAGGGACAATTTTTCTAATCTTGAGCACCTTTTTTTTTAGTTAGAAAAAGTGAAGGGTGTAAAGTTTTTGTAGAAATTCGATGGCCAAATTAAATTAGAAAATCTTGTTGATGGGGATTAATCCTATTTGCATTTAGTAATAATTAGATGGAGGCCTCACCAAAAAATAAAAAAATTATTACCTACAATATAATTTGAAAATTATGTAAAATTATTAATATCTATTACGGTCAAACGAAACTTATGTGAAAACTTAGGTTTCGACTACGATTAAAAAATATTTGTTCGTGGTTTTACCTATGACCAAAATATCTACTATGATTTTTAGTTGTACCTAATATTTCTACCTCATTCGCAGAAACGAAATAATCGTTGCACAATCGTGATTAATTAGTATTTGCTAGCTATAATTTTGTACTTATCATAATAAAAAGTCAAAATTCTTTTAATGGCTCGTGGTGATCTAATGGTTTGTGGCGTAATTTTATGGCCAAAATGCTCTTAATCATTTCACTAAATTTTTTTAAGGACTTTTACTCTCTTAATTAATCTCGACACTGATTTTACCACCAATGGTATTTTGACGGAGGGTATCCTTCAACTGTCCTAACGATGACTCCGCTTGCATTGTAGAACTGAATTAAGAAGAATTGACCATTTTATCCTCCAAAATTGAGGTAGTAACTATGACAACATCAGTGGTAATAACTGATGTGTTTGGTCACTTTGTTTGAGCATATGGATAGTGCAGGACGAATGTTAAGAGAGACGACGAAGTTAATACAAGAAAAAGACTCGAGAAAGGAGAAGCCAAAATTTCTTCTTCCATCCACGCAACAAAAAAAATAATTAAAAAATAAAGTAAACTAAAACCAATTCTCCTCAGATTTTTTATAATTATAAATATTTTTTCATAATTTAAAAAATTATAACTACCTTCTTAAAATTATAAATATCCTAACAAATACTCCCTTTACAATGAACTGTCACAAGAAAGTATCTGATAGAATATTTGTAATTTTGGTGGACGTATTTATAAATATTTAAATAATAAAGGAGTATTTATAATCATAGCCAGAAAACCCCTTGTAATTTACTCTAAAAATATTCAAATAGTTCTCCATGGAGAAGTCATCTCTTGTTGAAAAACATTAATTTCCTCCTCTTTTATAACCTTCAAGATCTTATTTTCAGAAATTTTAATGTTTTTTCTTATCATGTATGTCCCTGGTGATCGATTCGGATCGAGATGGATGTGGAATGTAATTTTTTAATCGATGTGTTGGATACTTTAATTAAAAAAAAGAAGAAGAAATAGTCCAAAAATTTTTACAGTAGGTTTTTCGAATTAGCTTCCATTTAAAACACTTCGATACTTAAATTATTTGGATTTTGAGGATTTACACTGCCTGAATTAGATTAGACTCAGGTAGCATCCAACCCTAATCAAAATGTGCAACAAAAAATAATATTAATAATAATAACAAATTACTAAATAATAATTTTGAAGTTCCCAATGAAAATATATATTAAGACGTCGTTTACTTTTCTGTACTACATTAATAAGCAGCTGAATCCAAAATAAAAAATAAAAATAGATATTTACTTGATGTGGTGGGCCCTGACTTATAAAGAAGCCTGAATCTAATTACTGTTTAAATTGAATAACTTGGCGCACACACTACACATGTATGAGTAATGATAATTTTAATATCACTATTTAACTTTTTGTCGCTGATATTCTCATTTTCTGTAATAATTCGCAATGTGGAATCTATCTTTTCAGAATTATTTATGGATAAATCCCCCATAAGAAGTGATAGACCATTTAATCGATAAATTAACTAACTAGCATTTGACACACAAATCATCACATGTACTTGTAACCTATCTCTCCAACAAAAGTAGGGAAACAAACATGTTGATCAACCATCTTTCCCATCCACCATCATCGCCATACATCTAGAAAAACCAGCATCAATCTTATCCTTTGATTTGTCAGTTTTGGTAAGATCAAGCAACATACATACATACATATGTAATAAAGCAGCTTGATTAAGTGTCCAATATCATTACCTGTACAAATGTTTGTTGTTCCAGAAAAGATTGTACATGGGATTAAGGAAAGGAAGATGATGGAGGGTGGTGATGGATGCATCCACGTTGACCAATGGAGAGTACGTAAAAAGTGATGGATGAGGACTGTACATGCATGCCCATGTCCCATCCATATCATCAACACTGCTCATACATTCACTCTCTATCATCATAATCATCCTAAAAGTGATGAGAATGAATTGAACCCCTCTAGCCCCACTGATTCAATTGGTTTTCTTCGATAATATACATACATATATATACATGCACATAGATATTTATGAAATTTATATCATTTATTTGAAATATACAATATTCTTGTACATAATATATATTCACATTATTTATATATTTAAATTTCTATTTTCTTCGTGGCTAAGTTAAAAAGACACGCTTATGTCCTATGAGAGCCAAAATTTACAATAACAACTTTAAATTGTCACTTAATATGTATATGTATCGCTAATATTATATCTTATTACTGCGGTACTTTTGATATTTCACAGAACACTTTATATACTTGATTTGTATGACATTTGTATCAACACTTTATATGACATTTCATATAAAAAAAATATTTGGATTAATTAATTAAATTATAGTTTATACTAAATTGTGGTGTCAAAATAATATATATTTAATATAAATACATAGAAGTAAATATATTTTTTTTATTTTAATTACTATTTCCAAAACTCAAAATCGAAAATGAAAAGGCCCCCAGCCCCCTGGCCTAAAATGTGTGAAGGACAAGTTGAAGAACCTCCACCTCTACTCAAATTAGACACACTTTTGTCGTAGGTGGGCCTACATGGGACATGGCAATCGTGAGCGAATCCTAGGAGGCCACATAGTCAAGACTTGGGTTTTCAGCCACGTCAGCAATACGATAAAAGGTACCAAATTAAGATGTGGATGCAAATGAAACTACCCCATACATATATATATATATATATATATCCCTTTTGATTTTCTTACATGCTATATGTGTGGCATCTTTGGCTCTCTCTCTATATATATATGAAAAAATGCAATTTACCCCCTTTAATTTGATAATAAATTATCCCCTATATTTTGAAAAAAAATAAATAAATTATTCCCCTATCTAAACTATAAATAAGGGGATAATTTGCTAATATTTTTTTCATAAGGAGGTATTTACTTAGTTTACATATCACAGGGGTTAAATGCTATATATATATTGTGCTCCGGAAACAAAAAGTTAGAAAAGATGAGAGCACTTTATATATACTTCATAGTGTTTGATCATACAAATGAAGGTTAGAGAAACATCTCTTTTTCGTTTCCTTTCCTTTTTTCATAAACAAGAAATTGGGAAAAAAAATGGTTTTTTTATGCGATTATTGAAAATTGAATATTTAGATTGAATAGTAATTATTATCCAAATTAAAGGAGAGCGCCATGGCATGGGAAGATGCAGTACCAAATTACCCCGACTCGAAAACCCACAAAATTACGTCTACCACTTATAGAAATAGCTTCGAAAATACGAATTAAATTTTCTGTTACAAATTAAACGTAATCATACTTAAGATATATATACACATATGTACAAAATATT
This sequence comes from Sesamum indicum, assembly GCF_000512975.1. Lineage (NCBI taxonomy): Eukaryota > Viridiplantae > Streptophyta > Magnoliopsida > Lamiales > Pedaliaceae > Sesamum > Sesamum indicum. The sequence continues at coordinate 13,328,844 of NC_026145.1, read as the reverse complement.
TTCTCAAATAAATAATTTATATACATAGCGTGTGTGTATTAAATGCTATATAAGATGTAAAAAATATTACACCAAAGTTGACAATAAATTCTCGTATCCACCAATCTATCTTTTAATTATGGGATATCAATTTTATATTATTTAAATAAAAAAGTCTTAATTTGTACAACAGTAGACATTTAAGCAAGAGAAAAAGATCCAAATATTGCCGACAGGGTGACCAAAATCATTGGAGCAAAATCACTATTATATGATAAGATTTGGATAATGAGTAGGCATTAGAAAATAAATAATAATGTAATGGAATTTGACGAATTGGAGCACAACAAACATTCATGTCTCAACCCCAACAAAAATTGATACTCCAAATCTCACAAGGTTCTGTCCTTTTATTAGTTAGGGATGGTAATTAATGTCATATGTATATACCCCATGTGCAGGTAGCAATATTGAATTAGCAAAAGAAATATTATAATATTCGTTACATAATTCGGTGTAATTAATTAATTCATATATATATATATATAAGAACATAAAAGGACCTCAATTTCAGTTAGAATTTTCAAAATTTGATATAATTATAAATACTCCATTTTGAAAAATTACAAATACCTTTCTGGTTTTAATATCCGCTTAACAACGAGCTCATTTCGTTAACATCCATTAGATTTTTATCTAATTTTTAATTATGAAGAATTTTTTAAAAATACTTTTATGCACTAATGTGGTCACCATTAAATTATTTTACAGGTTTTTTGAACGTTTTCTACCAAGCATAATTTCTAATTTCGTGGAAAAAACGAAGTACTTATATAAATTATACCATTAATGCAATGCCATATATACAAATTTGTATGTGTGCGTATATTAAATTAGACTACTAAGAAAAATGGGACCTATCAATCGGGGAACACCGCGACACTAGAATATATATATATTCTTTATTATAAGTTGACAACACTACATCATGAATTATTTAAAATTCAATTTTTCCTAACACGAATTAATTTAAATTTGTGGGTCACCCTCTTCAGAGGTTTATCATTTTCTCTCTCAAGCATGATGAAGAAAAATGTCAGGATCGATGCCAAATTAAACCTATCATTATTGAGAGGTTAATTTAATTGAATTTAATTGGATGAAGGTAATTAATTTAATATTAAAGCACCTAATCCCTTTCTTGATCATGACACTTAATTAATGATATATTTTTGTCCAAATTAATTAAATATAATTAAGGGTTTGTTTGGTTTTGGATCTTCTTATCATTAACCCTAACTTAAAAAATTAATTAATTGTAAAGTAACTAATTTAATAAAATGACTTTATTCTATAAAAAATGTCTTCATAAATAATTGTAAAAAACCTCAGATATTTATGTTAATGTTGTTGCATGCATTTTATATGGCAAAAAAAATGATTATTCATTACATTATAAATAATAGCGGTTTAAAAATCATGATAAATCAATACTTTCTACCACCATCAAATAAAATTTATGCAAAAATTTAAATATTAGACAATGTTGGTCAATATTTATCATAATTTTAGCTATAGCTAAAATATTTTCCAACGTCTTTATCTATATATGACTAATAATATTTAATTGACATCTTTTACAGAAATAATAATTAATAACCGTTACGCGTTCATCATTAATTAATATTTGCAATAATTTTTCACTTTCAATTGTATGATTAGTGTTTGTTAAAAATTTTCACCTTTAACCACGGTAATTATTCATATTTCTTTAACATGAGTTTCATTTAATGTCGCCACAAACTCGAAGCAAGTTTTAATTAATACCCAAATTATTTTTTTTGAATTGTGCATGAATCACGCGACAAGTGTATTACACTTGTCATATAATTAATTCAGGGCTGACCAAACTCAATTTAGAAAAGAATTGATCTACATACATATTGATGTTGACACGCACCAGATATTAATTTCAAATTAAGAGTTTGAGTAGTTTATAAATTTTAAAGCCACTTTTACCTAACGAAATATTTTTAAAAGACAAATTTGTGACACTCACAATGCTGAAACTAATTAATAATACATTGTACAATGATGCATCAATCGCATTACATGTCATATCAAATACATCTTATATACATGAGCACATGCATGCACATATATACGTATATGTAAGAGTACATATCCCCATATATAAATATGGTACCCCACAAAAGACTAGGTATGTACGAGTAGTCAAGTCAGAATCAAAGCATCAAATCAAAGACATAACTCCGCAAATTACTAGACATGGAAAGAAACCCATAACTGTAAAATTAACTGTAATAACAGACCCTCAGTAAAAAAAAAAAAAATCAAAATCTCAAATTAAAATGAAAGAAAATGCACTAATAATCAGTAAATATACATACATCCCATGAGTTTTTTTTTTTCTTTTTTTTGACGCAATAATACATTTCTGACTAGCTAACTAGTACCTAAGCCGATCGAGAAACAAGATCTTCAGCACCTAAGTACCTAAGTGTCTGCAACAAGATCTTCAGCACTTATTTGGTCGGGCAGCAATAATTAATGTTTAGGACTTAGAATTTTTGAGCAACCTCAATCATCGGAAACAATTACTACCCTTTTTGCTTCATCAATTTCCTAAACATCTGAAAAGAAAAAACATAGATTATATATATGTCAAGGTAAAATTAATAGCTAAAAATCAGTAAAGTTTGTGAATGATGAGAAATGGAAAGAGTCTGCAGTATGCAATTATTAGTATGATTCTGGGGCAGGTAGGGCAGGTAGGACAGTTGCCCTACATCTTCATCTTAATAAATAAGCATAAATATCATGTGTATTTTTATTTTTTGTTTTTGTAGGACATGCAAATTAATTATTTCTGTCATCCTTGAATATATATATATATATATATATTTGTTTCCTTTTCTAATTAAATTTCCTGTCTCGTTCTTAAGTTCATAGAGCAATCAATCATACGACAAGTAATGATTAGTGATAAGTGTACTTCTTTTATGAGAAACAATTCTGAAAAAGATACTCGTTCGAATAATATTATATATTGAGAAATTGTTGGCATGCGAGGTTTGGCCAGGTCATTGATAATTTTCTTTATATTTGTATAATAATAATCAATTAAATGACAAGTTTATTTTACTGATCATGATATTTTAATTTGGGCAGAGCTCAAATCAAATTAGAAATTTTTCCTACTGTATAGGGCTTAAGAAATTAATTAGGACCAACCTTGATTTAAATTAAATTAAATATATTTGCTTCATAATTAATTAAGTAGAATTAATTGGGCAGCATTGTATATGGGCAGACAGTGAATGAGGTGTACTAACCAGATGCATGTAGGGCAAGATGGTAGACTTTTATCAATGGAATGAGAACAGGCTGCTGCTGCTGATTTTCGACTGATTTATAATTTTTTGTCTTTGGTCATCCACTCCCCACAACACCTGTCTATTACCCTGAAAATGAAATATAATTTTGTCCGTGTTATTACAACACATAATTAATTTAATATTAATTCTATGCAATATATTTTATTTTATTTTTAATTAATGTCTACAGATTGGAAAGTTAAATAATTTAAAAAATTTGTACCTGGGGAAGAGCATTTGAGATTTGGGATTGTTGAAACAGAAGACAATTGTCCAGGAGAGGATCATAGGGATTGGCTGTTGCAGGGCTGCAGCTTTGCATTAATGGTGATGGCAAGCTACTTAAATTCTGCATGCATTTATTATATATACATCAATACATAATATTAATTAAAGAAATAGACATTATTATAAATTAATGCTATAAAATTTAATTATAGAAATATAATTTTGGACCTGATCAGGTGGTGGCCTAACCATGAGTGATTCCAAGTCCATCCCAAAGTCATAGGATATGGGATTAACAGAAGCAAGCTTCATTGAGAGAAACTGCAAACATTGATAGAAAATATGGATGAGTGAGCTAATTAATCTCTATAGAAAATGTACAATAAATAAATAACAATATTGGATTGGTTGGAGTGAGAAGTCGATTTCTTCTTCCACGTCTTATTCGTATGACAAGGCGAAGAGGGTTGGTCATGAAACCTTCCGACTCACTCTAACATCATAGGTCGTGTCATAATCAATAAGGAATTGACTTCACCCTCCCAGTGTTACAACGAGAGGGTTGGTCGAGAAATTTTCTAGTTTTCTCTAATCACGTTGTTGTTCATACTGTAATTCAACACGCCTCATGAAAGAACGTACGTTGAGTAATTTATGAAATGAAGAATTGGCTTCTTCGTTTAGAATTATTTAATTCTAATTATATATATTAAGTAGAAATTAAAAAGAGAAGTTAATTAATTAATGCGCAAGCTATATATAGAAATGGATTATAATAATCACCTCCACTTGATTTTGTAGTGATTGGACATAGTTGATTATTTCGTCCAACATGAGGGCCTTCCCAGTCACCTGTACATCACTCAACCCACATGAAGCTGTCCACTTCTACCCACAACTACAATTATTAAAAAAACAAAAACAGACAAAAAATTCTTCAACTTAAAATTTTCACCTTGTCACAACCAGGGACAAGAGCTTGAAGGAGCTTCATCCTTTCACTTATTCTCTCCCTTCTCACCTAATTAATACACACACACACACATGAAATTAAAGTTAAGAATAATTAAAAATTATAATTTAATTCTAATAAACATATGAAAAATTAATTACCCTCTCAGCAAGGCTGTGGCTGTCTGTGGCCTGGCCCCTCCTAGCCCTAACATGAATGTAACCAGCTGCCGGAGCTTCTTTTTTCCCTTCTTTACAGTACTTGTTTTCTTCACAGCCTTTCATTTTCTTCTGCTTTTTTCCCTTCGTCATCACTTCCCTCATATCCTTAAACAAAACAAATTAAACCAAACAAACACAATCATGCATATGTTAAAACGACCCTCGAACAATTATTACAAAAACCCTAAAGTTTTCAGTTATATAATTATATTGAAATATTCATCAAACTGATTACCTTAGACTGAGCAGAATTTACAGAAGAGCCCTGTTTGGAATTCCTCCTCTTCTTGGGGTTCTTAGTGATGATGAGTTGGTGGTGATGATCATAGTAGTTATGAGTGAGGACGGACGAGGAATCCATGCTGTTCTTGTTTGTTACGCTGAAAACACAAGTGCCCTGATCATTATTGACTTTTGTACTGGTCTGGTCAAGACAATGAAGGGTATCATCAGTTGGGTAGAAATACAGAGAAAAGTTTGGATCCTCAGACATCTTGTAATCAATGGCGCTGAGCAAATCTGATGAGTCAAGCAGCTGATGAAAAGGGTGCTGCTGCTGATATGATGATGAAAAGGCTGCCATGTTCTTCTATTGGGGGGTGTTGAGGAAAGTGATGGAAGAGAGGTTCTTGAGAATTGGGGTTTGGTTAATGATGATGATTTGTGTCTGAATCAGCACAAGACGAGAAATAATCATGGGCCGGGTGTCTGAGACGAGGTCGGACAGGTTTATATAAACATGAGGAGAGAGAGAGAGAGAGAGAGAGAGAGAGAGAGAGAGAGAGAGATGTATTTGACTGGTCTAATCACACGCACTACTACTCATATTTCATGTATTTGAAACTCTTTAAATTGTGAAATATTAGATCAGGATTTCACGTTTGTATATATATATATATATATAATAAATAAAATATTGGATGATTTCTAAAGTTAAATATGTTGCAAAATCTTTGTAAAAAATTTGTCCTTTTCTAGCTCTCTACGCACAGACACACCATGCATTGCTCATATATATTCCACGTGTCACTTTTTGAAAATATAACATTAGGTCAAATTTCATAATTATATGCATTTATTGGGTATATGAAATAAGTTACATTTTCCGATTGATAAACAGTCCAAAGTTGTATAAAATAATTAAACTCATAAATACTTAGTAGGCTCTCGCTGCTCGCATTGACACTCAAAATTCCCCCTAGTCTAGTCCCTCATTAATATATATATATATAAGGGATATATAATTACATTATCTTTTTTTTAAATTTAATATAATTACACGTATATTTTTTATAGTTTGTAAAATTACATGTAATATTCCAAATTTTTGTATTCATCCAACAAATAATTCCATCTATTAATAAATAGATAAAAGTTAATGATATTAATAAAAAGTATATAAAAAATTATATTTACTTCCAATTGATTTAGTACGGACTTATTTAAGTCAAATATTTCTTTTTTAATCAAAATCACCCTTATAAAATTAAAAATATACCTCCTCATATTCATTAGTGTATGAAAATATATAATGATAATTTGATCATAATATATTAATTTAACTTACAATAAACTTATAACAAGCTGATTATATCAAACTTCATAAGGGGGGTGTAATTATTCTCTCCATTACTGGGTGGAGGGGTTGGCTAATAAAGAGAGAAGGTTTCAGATGCTGATCAGACACGTCGATGCCATATTTTGTAGTGATTGGCACAGAGGTAGTGAGTGAGTAAATTTATCTAACGGATAACATGTAATTTTGGTCCTTTAACTATAGTAAAATCCTATTTTAGCCCTTTAACTTGTTAGGATTTGGATTTGGTCCTTTATGTATTTTAATTGCTCAACTTTGAGACTTTTTTCGCCAAAAAAATATCCAGTCCGCCGAACGATGGCCGTGAACTTCAAATCCTTGGATCTCCGCACCATGTTGATGAAAATGGCTGGGACTTGTCTCGTTAGAGTCGCAAGGAAAAGGCGAGTCGAACTGTGGTGGTTCGCGACCGCCGTTCGTATATCGCGGCAAATCAACGCGAAGAGGCTGCGGCGGTGAAGGTGAAAACCCAGTTTTTGTGGTGATCGAAACCTGAAATTGATTGAGGGGTTTTGTTCGTTTTGAGTTAGGGAGTCGAACGGTATATGTGACTCTCGGCAATCTTGAATGACGGCGGCAGATTTTTAGACAGAATGTGGCAGTGAAAATAAGACGAAAATGAATATTTTTTCGGGGAAAAAAGTCCCAAAATTGAGCAATTAAAGTACATAGAGGACCAAATCCAAACCTTAATAAATTAAAGGACTAAAATAAAATTTAACTATAGTTAGAGGACCAAATTGCATTTAATCCATTTATCAACAGTTATGTACAGTTGAATGTTGTCAGTCTCACTCTGCCCTTTCCTTTTCTTTTCTCTAAATCAGTGAATCAGATTGGAAACACTGCGCGCATTGCATCACCCCATTCACCTTATTTCATTATTTATATATATTTGCCTCAACATATACACGAGAGAAGATTTCAAAATTTTGATCTAAAAGTATAGAATAACTTGTAACATTTATTTCATATTTTCTAAAATGATTAATATTAATCTCATATTTTAAAAAAATATTGCAAAATTAGTCTCACAATTGCAATATTAATTAGTTAGTCCTACATTTTAAGAAAATATTGTAAAGCTCATTCCACCATAAAAAATTTACAACATTTTCCTAAAATGTGGAATTAAAATTGCAACGATGGGACTAACTTTACAACTTTTTCATAAAATATGAGAGTAATGTTCGTTATCAGAAAAGCATGAAACTAATATTACAAACGCTCCTACATTTCGAAATCAAAATTGCATTTACCCACATATATACATATAGTAAGATAAACCCCCACCCCCCACCAAAAATAAGAAAAAAAGCACGTATTTATCGTACTTAATAATTATAATTTTTACAGGTAATCATCAACTTATGTTAATTATGCTATTGAAAATGCAGCAAGATTGTGCCACGTGTCACGGAAATATTCACCACAAGGAAAACATTAAATGATTTCGATGTGTCAAATCAACCTAAAGTTAGCAGAAAATATATGTATCATGAAATATATACACCTCACAGCCCAGAAGCACCTGGAGAAATTTGACAAACAAAAAGATCAAAAAGCTAATGATTTCGTGCTTTATAAATATGAATATATATCTATTTTATATTAATTTATTATTTTTTATTTTGTTTGAATATAAATTAAGTTGACTTATTAATATATTGAATCAATTTTTGAATTTGAATATATTTGTTGAATAATATTATAATTAATCTTTACATTATACATATGAAAAAATAAATATTCATTAATAGTCAGTGTTGTCGGCATATTATTATTTAATAAGATATAATTTGTTTTTTAATAAAATCATTCAACAACTATTTATACTAATTTAAATAAAATATTAAATCAGATTCCAAATTCCAATAACAATATATCTTTGATTCCAACCACAATAAGGTTCCAAATTGGACGAGTTGGATTGAGTTAGCATAGTATTTTCTTCTCATACACGAGTCATATTTATTTATGTATCATATATATATAGGAAAAAGGGAAATAAAGCATTAAAAAAGGCGTAGCTTGTGGCTCTAATCATGCCATTTGAGAAGGGCAGTGCCCAGAAACTGAAGAAATGAAAAAGAAAGTGATAAATAATTAAACAGAATTTGTGGTGGGATGAATTGTGCTTTTGTGTCTTAACGGTTTTTGACCTAATAATATTAGAGATGTGGTCTTTTTGCTGTTCATTTACACGAGCTGCAACACCTGAATGACCCCACTTCAGATTTATTTGTATGATGATGGGAAGGGCAAAAAGCAAAAATAAAGAAGAGGATGAGATTGAAATGACTCATGGAAGGATCTTGAAATATCACTATATATATATATATATAGCATTTTAATTCATTATTGTTCCTCCTTACAAAATATATATTTTCTCATTTGATTTGATCCCATTTTTCTCAACAATTAATTATAATTGATATGAGAAAAAATGGTGCTCATGAACATAATGAATTAAGAGAGTACTAATGAGTGAAATAGAGAGTGCGATTTCTTGTTCTTTATGTACAAGTGAGTCATTGAAATTCAAGTTCAAAGTGTGAAACTACAAATAAAAAATTATAGTTGTTATTTCAACTAAAAGTAGATTTTTGCTCCAGGAATCTCTCAATTTATAAACAAATTTTAGCTGATTCCATAAGACCGAATCCCTTAAGAATTTGGTGGAGATTTTCTAAG